>NC_063177.1:54519158-54564966 GCF_023159225.1 Perognathus longimembris pacificus
CTCTCTCCCTCTCTCTCTCCCCCCTCTCTCCCTCTCTCTCTTCTCCTCTCTCCCTCTCTTCTCCTCTCTCTCTCCCTCTCTCTCTCTCTCTCTCTCTTCCCCACCCCCCCTTGCTCTGACTGGGCTGGAACGAGCAGGCGGCAGCCGGAGCACACGGTGGCGGTGGCTCGGGTGGAGCGCGGGGAAGGGGGGGAAGGGGGGGCTCCAGCGATCTCGGGGTGCGGGTGGGGGTGGGGTGGGGTGGGCTGCACGCACCCTAGGACGGCCGGCAGCGGCAGCTCCCGAGCAGGGGTGCAGAGGGTTGGGCGAACTGCAGGGCACTCCAGAACCAGGGCGCTGGGTCCCCTCAGTACCACCTAGGACCCCCCCCCCAGCTTTCTTGGGGCTGGACAGGACCCCAGCACCCCCGCCTCCCTGTCCCTGCCCCCCCACCCCCCAGCTCAGGACTCCCCAGACATGGGACTTGGTCACAGAGAAGCAAGAACGGACAGCTCCCCCCCACGCCTCCCATGCCCATCCCCACCGGCCTCCCTTAATAGGCCAGGAATGCCTTGCCTTGCCTTCCCAGGGGTCACGGCAGAGGGAGTGGCCGCCCACAGCACCCGCCGGCCCAGGGAGTTGAACACCCGCACCAGGTCCGCTTAGGACCCACCTACAGTCAGGAGAGCCAGAGGGGTACTCAAGAGGCTGAGACAGACCTGAGGACCTCAGTGTGAATCCAGCCCGGACAGGAAAATCTGTGAACCTCTCACCTCCAATTAGCCAGCCAAAGCCAGAAGTAGAGCTGTGGCTCAAGTGGTAGAACACCAGCTTTGTTGAGCAAGAAAGCTAAGGAACAGCACCCAGACCCTGAGTTCAAGAGGGAAGAGAAAGAGGAAGAAGGGGAGAAAGAAGAGGGGGGAGGAGGGAGGAAGAGGAGGAGGGAGGAGGAAGGAGGAGGAGGGAGGAGGAGGGGGAGGAGAAGGAAGAAGGGGAGGGGAGGAGGAGGAGAGGAGGAGGGGGAGGAGGAGGGAGGGGGAGGAGGAGGGGGAGGAGAAGGAAGAAGGGGAGGGGGAGGAGGGAGGAGGGAGGAGGAAGGAGGAGGAGGAGGGGGAGGAGAAGGAAGAAGGGGAGGGGGAGGAGGAGGGAGAGGAGGGGGAGGAGGAGGAAGGAGGAAGAAGAGGAAAAGGAGGAGGAGGGAGGAAGAAGGGGAGGAGGAGGAAGAAGGGGAGGGGAGGGAGAGGAGGAGGGAGGAGGGGGTAGGAGGAAGTTTGTCTCTGTCCCAAGTCTAGGACAAGGAGTTGTGCTCCAGGTCCTGGGAGGCTCTTAGCTGTGGGAGACAGAGAAGGAGACGGAGCAGAGGCCGGGAGGGAAATGGAGGGCTCTGGGCAGGCAGGACAGACCCAGGGCAGCTGTGGGGCCACCCAGCTCTCGGCATTGGGGGTCGGCAAGGGGCCTGGATGGTCCCCGCACAGCTTTGGGCAAGACCTACTTCTGGTTTCTAAGGAAAAGGCCTGTCTGCTTGGACTGAGGACCGACCCTGCGTCCTCCACGCCCCTCGGCGCTCCTTTGCCCTCTGGGTGCTGCATCGGGAACCATCGGGAACCATCGGGTTCCTCCAGCACCTGACTCGACTGCTCTCTTCAGTGTGAGGCAAAAAGCAGGGCCTGGGGCCTGGACCCTGGGGCTTGGTCTGTCAGAGGCCTTGGGGGTGGGGAACAGGAAAGGGGGGACCTGAGCCCCAGTGCCACCTTCCCCACAGAGCGAGGGTCCAGGCGTCAGAGCCGGTGCCGCTGCCCGGTCCCCGGCACAATGCTGGTCATTTCCGGCCCTCCGGCCTGCCTGGGCCATTGAGCCCCCCGTGGCCAGTGAAAACCGTGCACCGCAGAGCCAGTGAGCTCCTCAGCCCCGGAGCGAGCCGCCAGACGCCCTGTGTGTGCGGCCCGGCTTCAGGGCGCCCCATCGGCTGCCCCACCCTCCCCTGCCAGGCTCTCGTGGCCTGTGACTGGTAGCGGGACGCTGCCACCCACCTGCCCTCCCCACCCGCGGGCCTCTTGTGTGCCGACAGCACTCCCCGCTTCTGCCCGGCCAGCCTTTGCGGGGTCTCCAGGTCCCCACACAGCAAGGTGCGTCTGTGGGGGACGAGGCTGCATTTTCCTCGCATAGCCGTGAGCCCTGAGTGGAGGAGAGGAGAAGTGCAAAGCTCAGGTCCCAGAGTCCCCTCAGGGTCGTTCTGGAAAGATTCTTGAGGTGACACCAGGCCTCGTTTCAAGCTCCCCCGGGCCCAGCCTTGCAGCCGGCAGCAGTGAATTGAAGTTGCCATCTTGCAGGAAGGGTCGGCTGGGAGGCCGGCCTGTCAGGAGGTCCCTGGGAACCGGCCCCAGGGCGTTTGTCCTTCTGGTCCAGCTGTCCACCCATACACATCTGCCAGAAGAAAGCCTTGGGACAGTCTGTCCACCCTTCCACAGGGACAAGCCAGGCAGTCGCCCATCAGGGATCATCTAAGAGAATGGTTTGAACCTGTGATTTGAAAAGAAGGGTGTGCGGAAGCACTGGGAACAGCCCTTCGCGATGGTAATTAGGGAAACACAGGGAGAGTCGGGCCCAGGCTACTGACCACCCTGACCACGCAGCCCACCTTGCTCCCTCTGAGAACCCACCACAGCTGCAGAAGGTTTTTGTAATGAAAGGTCCAACCCTCCAAGACCAGGAGTAGAGCAGAAAAGACAGCGAGCTGTGGGTACCGGGAAGGAGGGCCGAGTCCAGCCCAGAAGGCACATGGGTTCAGTGTGAAGGCTCCAGCCCACAGGACCCCTCTCCTGCAGACGGAAGGGCGGGGAGGTCCTGGAGAGCTGGGCCAGGAGAGGGAGCTGGTGGAGAGGGGGGCGCCACGGAGCAGATGTGGGGTACCAGCCTGGCAACCCTTCACCCCAGGGAGCTGGGGCAGAGGTCACGTGAGGGTTCAGGCCAGCGCCAAGAGGCGAAACCTGAAGACTTCACTCTGCGGTGCCCAGCCAGGGTCCTGCAAGTCCTCTGAGTGCCGCAGACCCTTCCCCTAGAAGTGAGTAGCCAAGGTTGATCAGAGCTCTGGGGACAGCCTAGAGAAAGAGAGCGAGAGAGAGCACGCAGAACGGCCCCTTAGTACAGGGAAAGGGGAGTTGAGCACGTATCAGAAATAGCCGTATTTAATATCCTCAGAAAGATCAGAGGAGATACCACAGCCCAGAACCACGAGCAGGATGCTATTTTAAGGAGAACATTTAGAGAGAGAAAGAAAAGAAAAAACTCAGCAGACTGGCTGGAAGACAAAAGTAAGTGACTATCCCAGAAGGTAAAACAAAAAGACAAAATAAGAAAGAAAGAAAACAAAATTAGAGGATGCATTCATGAGAGCTAACATCCACACAAAGGAACCAGAGGAGAAGTGGGAAAGGGAGAGAGGGAGGGAGAGGGAGAGAGAGAGAGAGAGAGAGAGAGAGAGAGAGAGAGAGAGAGAGAGAGAGAGAGAGAGAGAGAAACACTAACTCAGGAGCAAAGACAAGAGGAATCACAAATCAGTTAATTCAAGAAATTTCCCCAGAAATGAGTTTTCAAATTGTCTGCACAATAGATAGAAAGTGACCTACATCAAGGGCTATTATTGCTAAAAAGCAAGGCAAAACAAAACATTAAGGACAAAAAAAAATTTTCCAGGTGCCTTGAGGGGAAAAAAAATAAAAAACACAAAAAGAAGGAGCACGCAGAGCCCCCACGGAGCCTTCGGAACGCTTGCCGGTGAGTGCTCCCAGCCCCGAGTCCCCCACTTAACCGAAACAGCAACCAAGTATGAGATTAGAATAAAGACATGTGCAGGAGTGAGCTCTCCGAGCGGTTATCCGGTGAACACCAGGTTTCAGTGGCCACAGGATGCACTGCAGCGAAACAAGGGAGAGGAGCACGGAAGGGAACGCGGGAGAGAAAATCCAGTAAGAGAAGAAGGGGGGTCCACAGGAAGGGGGGGGGTGGGGGTGGCTGGCGAGGAGGCCGGGGCTCCAGACCAGGCGGCTCCCCAGGGTGTGTGCGTGCGAAGGGCACACGCTCCTGCTGCCCGGTCGACAGCAGAAAGACCTCATCCCGAGCCCGCTCTGCCGGTGGCCCCGCCATGGCGGCCCCAAGCAAGCGGAAGACATTGGGAGCCACCCCGCCTCAAACTCCTCCACGCTGCCCCCCCTCCCAGCCGGGGCCCGGGGTTCCCCAGGCCTCCGGGCGCCTGGCTGATCACTCCCCAGGAGGAAGGGGCTCTGGTGAGCCCTGGCAGGGCTGAGGCCCAGGCCTTTTGTCTTCGTCTTCTCCCATGGAAGAGCAGCAGCCCCAAGGAGGCCCAGTCCCCTTCCGCCTCAACCGCCTTGCCACGGGGCCTTCCACGAGTCAGCGGACGCCGCAATGCAGCGCAGGACCGTGGGATTCCCATCAGGGCCTGCTCCTCCCCGCTCAGGCCCACACACCACCCGCGTGCGTGGCAGCAATCCCACCACCTACCACCCAGCCGCCCAGGGTGACCTCTGAATCCAACAGAGTGGATTACAGCGTGGCCTCAAGCAGCATGGCCTCCTTGTTGAGAATGGATTCCCTCCTTCCTCCCCCCCCCCCCCCCACCGCACACACACACACTGGGGGGGGTGGTGGGGTGGGGTAGGTTGAGGTTGGGAGGCCCCCCCCCCCCACGTGACCTGTGGGGATGTATTATTCAAACAGCCCACTAATGTTCCTGCACGCACACACACACAAAAAAAAACAACCAGCAGATGCACAGACGCGTCTATTCCATTGGGCTACCGGGGGGTCACTCATCTCTCCAGCTCATGGAACATTCCGCAGCCTTCCCCGGCAGGCCTTCCCCCACCCCCTCCTCACGGCTTCTGCCTCCTTCCCGACCCTCCTCCCATGCATGGCTCCCGAGGGCCCCGTGGGCCCCTCCTCTGCTGTCTTGTTCACTCTGGGGACCTGGCCCAACCAGCCTGAAGGCATGGCCGCCCCCTCTTTGCCTGCAGGACCCCCCCGGGCCACTGCTCCTCCTCTCCCCACCTCCTGCGGGCCCCTTGATGGGCAGCTCCACCCCCCACATCCAGCGCCCCCTCCCTCAGAGGCCCCCCTTGCAGGGACCGGGCGGTCAGCCCCCAGCGGGCCTGTGTGGCCCTCACACTCTGGACCACTGAAGGCAGCAGGCTTGCCGCTGCCGCCCACACCCCCTGGCCTTCTGGAAACATCTTCCCTGGCCTCCTCCAAGCTCTCCTGATCTTCCCTTCTCCTCCTCCCACTGAGTGCCAGCCTCCCTGGGCATGGCCTGGGCCTCTCCCCTGGGCACCACGGGGACCAGTGAGGTTTCCTCTCTGAGAACAGGGTCCGCGCGCTCTCACAAGGCCTCTCAGATCCCTTGTTTTGAGGGGGGCTCACCGTGTATCATTGAGCTGAGCTTGTGATTGCACAATAATACCCACCCAGAAAAACAAATTAAAAATAGGAAAAATCCATCGGAGGCGTGGGTCTGTGGCAGGCAGGGTGTGTCAGATTGCTAGGCAACCCCAGGCAAATCCTGCACGAGGGAGGTCTGCGAGCTCCTACCACAGCGCAGTGCAGCGGCCTCCCTTTTGTGTACACCAGCTCAGCCAGATCGAGCGAGAGTCGGGAGTCGGCCACAGAAGGGAGGTGCAGCAGGCCACACTGCAAGTCCTTCGGACAAGTGGGCCCTCCAGGGGACGGGGCATGGGGGTGCCCACGTGATGGGAAACATCTGGAAAACGGACTGGAAAAAGCAGACTGATTTCTGTTTCCCAAGGCCCAGGTGCTTGGAACTGTGTAGGCAAGCGTATGAAAATGTGAATGAGGATGATTCTTCCCAGTTTCCTGTCTTCCCTTCTGCAGGAAGCAAATATAAACTGGCTTCCAAAGGCTGCAGAGAGAGGAGGAGGAGGAGGAGGATGAGGAGGAGGAGGAGGAGGAGGAGGAGGAGGAGGAGGAGGAGGAGCCAGAGGAGGAAGGAAGGAAGGAAGGAAGGAAGGAAGAAGGAAGGAGAGGAAGGAAGGAAGGAAGAAGAAGGAAGGAAGGGGGACCGTGGAGAAATGAGGCTGGGAAATAACTTGGGCCCATGCCTGGCTTTGCACTCCCAAGAGAAAGATGGACGCGGGAAACGTCATGCACATTCTTCCCCCAGCTCTGTCCGGTGTTTCATCTCATTAAAAATGTTGTAGATGTTAAAATATTGACCTATGAGCATCAAACACTCCTAAAAGAAAAAGGTGGGGCTCCACTTCAGGAAAAACAGCTGGAATTTTCCATCTGACCCGCAGGTCTGTGGTGGGGGCTAGAGCGGACAGGAGTTGATGATGGTCAAGGCACAAAGAACGCCCAGGGCCAAGGCCCATTGGGTCCCATTGCCACAACGAAGTGCCACAAAAGTCAGTAGCATAAAGCACAAATGTGAGCAGGTGTGGTAGCATACACCTATAATCTCAGCTCTCCAGAGGCAGAAATCAGAGGAGGATCGCAAGTGGTGAGGCCAGCTTGTGCTTCAACAGCAAGACCCTATCTCAAAACAAGAATATGCATTGCTGGGGCAGGGGCTCATAGCTGTAATCTAGCTACTTAGGTGGCCGAAACCTGAGAATCGTGGTTCAAAGCCAGCTGGGGCAGGAAAGTCCATGAAACTCATCTCAGCTAGCTAACCACCAAAAAGCCATAGAGCCCACAGCTCAAGTGGTAGAGCAATAGCAGAGTGAAAGAGAGAGAACACAGAGAGAGAGAGAGAGAGAGAGAGAGAGAGAGAAGAACAGCACCCAGGCCCTGAGTTCAAGCCCTAGGACTGACAAAGAAAAAGAAAAGCAGAAGTCCAAATGATGGTCAGGTCAGGTACCAAGGCTGTGGAGACCATCATTCCCCTCCCTCTTAGCTTCCATGAAGGCCATGAGCCTGGGTGTGCTGCAGCACTGGCACAGTGGCCCCCATCTCTGCCTCTGTCTTCACGTGGCCTCTTCTCTGTGGGTGAGGACAGAAGTTTGGTGGAGGACTCCCCTCATCCACAGGCCTGCATCCCTAACCATGTCCTGTTACAAAAACCCCACTTCCAAACAAGGCTCCACTCCCAGCCACACTGACGGGCTCTGAGCAGTCCCAGTACATGCTGGGCCTGGTGGGCTTCTGATCTCCTCCAACTCCCTGGTGCCCATTGTGGACCGCTGTGAGGATGGGGACTCCACACACTCCCAAGATGGCCCTGTGCATGGGGAGGGGGCCCACACAGCTGGACTCGCTCTGCCCTACAGCCAAGACAGCGGGATACCCCCTTCCCCACCCCTGAGACAGCTGGACAACGCCCTTCCCCACTGCCTGTGATGACCCTGCACATGGAAGGGGAAGCCCACACAGCTGAACATGAACCACCTGGCCAGATCAGGCCCTAGGCTAGGTATCATCCAGGCTGGAGTGGTGGGCTGACCCGCTGGACTGACAGGGAATAGAGGAATGCTGGTCCCTCCCTGTTGTGGTTGAGCCAACCTCCTCCACAGGCAGGCACACACGCGTGTGCACATGTGCCCATAGCCCCACAGGTGTTTGTCACAGACCCAAACTGCCCTCCAGAATTGCACAGCTGAACTGCTCCACTGGTCTGTGGGCGACATTGGAAGGTAGCATCTGGGCCCCAAGGCAGCCCTAGCTGCAAGGGAGGCAGGGACATCTGGAAGGTAGCATCTGGGCCCCAGGAACCCTAGCTGCAAGGGAGGCGGGGACCTACCTGGAAGGCAGTGTCTGGGCCCCAGGAACCCTAGCTGCAAGGGAGGCGGGGACACCAGGAAGGCAGTGTCTGGGCCCAGAACCCTAGCTGCAAGGGAGGCGGGGAAAGCGAGCATCCAGGTTTTTCTGCTCCTCCAAGGAGAGGCCATCTGCACCCTACTGAGTCATGTGGGGAATCCCCAAGTCATCTCATCACCTGGGGAATCCTCCTGACATCTGGTCACATGGGGAATCCTCTCATCATCTCTTCACATGGAGAATCCTCCCATTCTCTCTTCACATGGGGAACCCTCATGTCATCTGGTCTCACAGGGAATCCCCCTGTTGTCTCCTCACATGGGGAATCCACAGGCCTTCCAGGAAGACAGGCAAGGGTTCCAGACAAAAGGCTTTGGGGCACCAAAGGTTCGTGTTCCTGGGTATTGTATATAAGCCTACCTGATCTAGGGAAGGGAAAGAAAAACGAAGGTGTAAGATATCATATGAAATGTACTCACTGCCTATTATGTAACTGTACCCCTTTTGCACAACACCTTGTCAACAAAATTAATTAATTTTTAAAAAGGGTCCATGTTCAAGGGGGTGGAGACTGAGGCGCTACCCTGGCCCTGGTGCCTGGTGCCATCTCGTGTCCTAGCTTTGGCTCCACAGGGCTTATGGAGCCAGCTTTGCCCTGTGATTACTGTGCCAGAGGCCTCAGGTCCCCATGGGGGTGACAGCTGTGGCCTTCAGCTTCCAGGGAGCCGGGTGAGTCTTCCACCCCACCCCCATGCCACCCAGCCCCTGACCCTCCACTCTACCCCCCCTGCCACCCAGCCCCTGGCCCTCCACCCCGCCCCCATGCGCCCAGCCCCTCTCTCGGCGTCCCCCTGGGTGGCAAGAGCCCCCTGCTCTGTGGACTTGAGACACAGTGCACTTTGTAAAGAGCTGCACTGGATGCGACATGGCATGTGGCAAAGCACGTGTCCACAGGGAACAAGGTCCATCAAGATAGTGAATGCACTTACCACCCCAGACATCCAGACAGCCATGGGCCTGCTTTCTGCCCAGTCTAACACCAAACAGCTCATCGTTTCCAGAAATTTATGTAAGTGAGATTACACACAGAAGGCCCCTTTTTGCCTGGCCTCTTTCCCTTAGCATAATCCCCCAGACCCACATTCCGATTATGTATATCCATCACTCATTCCTTTTCACTCCCAAGTAATAGTTTATCGCGTGGCTGTGATACCTTTTGTTTATCCATTGCTGGTGAACGTTTGAGTTATTTACAGTGCTGATACGCACCAAGGTTATTTCCAGTTGGGGATTATTACACATCAACTTGCCAGAAACATATAGGCACGTGTCTTTTTTTAAATAAATGAACTGGGCAAAGACCGGAGTGTATCCTGCTCCCCCCCCATCCTCCCCTCCCCCTCATGAGCAGCTGGGCACTGAGGAGCACCAGCTTGGTGGGCGATGAGCAGCTACCTGTTTGCGTGAGACTGCTCCAGCGAAGGCGCGTTAATGGACAGTCCATGGGAAGTTGGGTGGACAAAACAGGAACACGTTAAGTTGTCAAGACGGGGGCAGCCATCATGCCTGGGACAGTGGGAGGCTCATCCTGTCTCCCACAAATGAGTCCTGACTGAGCGGGCATGGTCAGGACGCCAGAGGTGGGGTGTGGGACCAGGAGACACACCTGGCCCTTCAGGGAGCAGGTGGACTGGACAAGAAGCCTCCTTAGACTCGCCCTGCAGGAAGGAGCACATTCTGGCAGAGTCCTTCCCACCCCCGCACACAGCAGGACCTGTCCAGTGCCCACTGCATATCAGCAAAGGAAGACGTCCCCTTTCCTGCCCCATTCAGGGCTGGCCCCCAGGATCACGGCCTGGCCTCTACTCACCAGCCAAGTGAGGTAGAAAGAGCTGTCTCTCTGCCAAGAAGCGGAGGCTCTCCAGCGCCCCAGAGCCTGGCAAACGTGAAAACCAACACCACCCAAGGGAGCTTGAAAAACATCCCTCCTTGTGACCAGGCTCCCACCCTGGCTCTTTTTTTTTTCCTTACATTGACTATCATGGCTGTCTTTGCCTCTTTTATTCATTCATCTGCCCCCCCCCCCCACTCCTGAGTTCTTTTCTTTTCTTTGTGCTGTTCCTGGGGCTTGAACTCAGGGCCTGGGTTTTGCCCCTGAGCTTCTTTTAGCTCAAGGCTAGCACTCTACCAGATGAGCCATAGAGCCACTTCTCACTTTTCCTGAGTAGTTTATTGGGGATAAGAGTTGCACACTTTCCTGCCTGGGCTGCTTTAAATTGAGATTCTCAGAGCTCAGCCTCCTGAGAAGCTAGGAATATAGGCCTGAGCCACCAGTGCCTGGCCTGAGCTCGTTTCTTATTTTCTGGGTGCTGATCACGACGTGGTTCATCATGTCTGAGATCATACCCATCCTCCCTTGCAGCTAGGTATGATCATGTGATTGCATTCTAGCTAATAGATCAGGAAAGGAAGTGACATCACAACCCCAGGTCATATACCAAAGGGCTTGGTACATGCCCACATTTGATGCCTTCTCTTCCAGAGGTTTGGAATGTGGTCACTTTTGAGCTATCTCCTACCAAGTTTTTTGGGGGGAGGGAAGCAATATCCCGGGGATGAGCGAGCCCCCCGAGAGCAGACTCCAGACCTCCAGCTGATCTTCCAGGAGAGGAAAGGAGACTCCAGACCTCCAGCTGATCTTCTAGGCTCAGCCACGTGACTCTGGTTACTTCCGAAAAAAAGAAAAAAAATGCTTTCCAGTCGCTGAAAATCTGTCGTCAGCCTCATCCAGACCCTAACCAAAAGGCTCCCTGCCTTAGAAGGAAACACAAGCGGGGGTGGGGGGGGGCCATCTTGCTGAGTGTCTCCTGGAGACAGGGCAAAGCCCTCAGCTGTCACCCTGAGCCCCTTCCGCCCAAGCACACGATGTCTGTGGAGGCGCCTGTGGAGTCTTCCTTCCTTGGGGGGGCTCCACCCCATGCCTTGGGCTGTGGGCAGCAGCCCTGCCCTCAAGTGCTGGGTTGCGGGCTGGGGCGGCAGATGGGGAAACAGCTCAGTGGCCATGCCACTTGCTTGAGTGCTCCAAGAAAAGCACAAGGAAACACTCCTCCCACGGGGGACCCCCCCCCACACTGCCTATCAATATTTTCGTCCACAACCTCGCACACTAACACCACCATCTTCCCCTCCAACGCCATCTTTAAATACCAGATACAAGCACATATGTTGCTGGAGACCGGGAGGACTTGAACAAGCAACTCACAGAAGACTTGAAAATGACCCCCACGCAGGGGAAATGTCCAATCTCACCAGTCACCAAGAAAAGCAACGCAAAGCAAAACAAAAATGTGCTTCCGCCTTTGCACTTTGCCAGACTGATTACACCCAGTGCACGTGGGCGGACCCGGGCCTGGGGGCGGGGGGAGGAGGGCTCGGCGTGGCTCTCCTCTGTCTGGGGAAGAGGGCAGATGGGTGCTCAGATCAAAAGCTTCCGAAACACACTTAACCTTTAACTGGGCAATTTCACTTGTAGGAATTTACCCTGAGGAGGAACTCAGGAACAAGTGCAAAGATTTATCTCAGAAGATTTATGTGCCAGAATAGCAGGCGTGTTGCTTACCACATCAAACGGCTGAAAACAAACTGTACACGTGCAACTCCCAGGCACTTGGTTAAATAATGTGTGCATTCATTACAATACCCACCCTACCATCGGCCACTGCTGGCTGTTCAACCATGAAATGAAAGAAAAAAAAAAAAGAAAAAAGAAAAAAAAGCTTACAGAACACACTTGCAAAAATCCTGAGTACATTCCTTGGTCTCTAGGCAAGCTACAAGGATTCACTATTTCTTCTATGAACCAGACAATGGGTGCTTTGGAAATTTCTTTTCTGATTTACATTGCATATTCTAAATTTACCACATTGTATCTGAATTGCATTTGTAATGAGGACAGACCTAAGAAGTAGTGTGTGTGTGTGTGTGTGTGTGTGTGCACGCACATGCATGTACACATGCCAGCACTGGGACTTGAACTCGGGGCCTAGGCCTGTCCCTGAGCCTTTCTTTTCACTCAAGGCTGGCGCTCTACCAGGGGAGCCACAGCTCCATTTCCAGCTGTTTTCTGGTTCATTCGAGATAAGAGTTTCTTGGATTTGTCTACCTGGATGGTTTTGAACTGCAATCCTCAGAGCTCAGCCTCTTACATAGGTAAGATGAGGTAGGTGTGAGCCACCAGTGCCTGGCTCAAAAACATAACTGTTCTTAAAGGCCGACAGTCCAGGAGGAGCAGAGAGCAGTCCGTGGCTCGCATGCAGGTCTGCTCTGCACCGGACGCGGAGCCAGTGTTTTCTTAGGGCCCTCTGTCTACAGATAAGGAAACGGAGTCTCTGAGAATCGAGAGCCCTGCAGCCCCCCGGGCTCTGCTTCTCACTGGGCTCCCCGCAGCTCCCCGCAGCTCCCCCGGGCCTGTGGAAGCCCAGAGCCCCCACCAGGAGGCAGGCTGCTACCTCCCCCTGCCGGCAGTGGGCAGTGGGGAACGAGCCCCACTCCGCTGTGCAACTGGGGCTCCTACACTGTAGCCCGCATTCCAATTACCCCAGAAATGCAAAATCCGGCCATCCACAGCTGCCCACGCGGAGCCCACGCGGAGCCCACGTGGAGCCCACACGGAGCCCACGCGGAGCCCTGCAGCCCTCTGGCTGTCCAGAGTTGCCCACGCGGATCACTGCGGCCCTCTGGCTGGCCCTGTGACAGGAGGCTGTATCGATCTCCCTCCCTAGGTGAGGTCCCTGGGCAGCCAGGTGAGGAAGACCCACTCTGGGTGGGGATGGAGTCCTCACACCTCTGGGTCACCCATGCATCTAGAACCTCCCAAGAAACACCTTAGCCAGTGTGACGGCTCTGGCCTGTAATCCTAGCTGCTCAGGAGGCAGAGCTAGGGAGGATGCTAGTTCAAAGCCGGTAAGGCAAGCATTAGGGAGATTCCCATCTCAATCAGCAGGCCATGCCTACCTAGCATTGCACGGGTGCGATTCTGGCTATGTGGAAAGCTCTAAGTAGGAAGATCATAGTCCCAGGCCTGGCTGCCTCGTCTCCTGAGACAGTAGGCTGAGCTCTGTCCGTGGCTCCTCCCACTGGAGTCCAGGCAGCTCCTCAGAGAGCTGAGGTCCAGGGGGCCTGAAGACCTGTCTGGAGGCCACAGGAGGAGCCAGTGCAGACCCCACCCCAGGGGATAGGAGCCTCCTTCTCATAAACGCAACACCGCAGAAACCAAGAGACAACTCTATTGGGAGAACACGAGCTAATTAAATTTACTGGGATCATTGAAGAGGAAATTATTTAATATTCTGAACAGAATTTAATATTTGAGAGCATGAACAGCCTTGATCCACCAAACAGGGGTTCCCTTGCCCTCCAGATTCACAACTAGCCATATCCACGGAGGAGACTGGGGTGCAGGGGTGGGTCTGGTGTTCCTGAGACCAGAGGAGGTGGAAGGAGAGGGAGGGAGGGAGGGAGGGAGGGAGGGAGGGAGGGAGGGAGGGAGGGAGGGAGGGAGGGAGGGAGGAAGGGAGGGAGGGGATGAAAGGAGGGACCTTGTCAGAGAGAAAAGGAGGGGTGGAGAAGAAGAGCAGAGCCATTAGAGGAGGGGCAGGGAGAGGGACAGAGGAGGGGAGGGAGGAGTCCTCCAACCCGCCATCTGCCTCCCAACTCATGTCTTCTGTCTCTGTTCTGCCCCCGCATTCCTCCCGCCTGCCAAGCACCTTCTGCCATAGGACCTTGAGTGTGGGGACTGAGTGTGGGGACTGAGTGTGGGATTGAGTGTGGGGATCGAGTGTGGGGACTGAGAGTGGGGATCGAGTGTGGGGATCGAGTGTGGGGACTGAGAGTGGGGATCGAGTGTGGGGATCGAGTGTGGGGACTGAGAGTGGATCGAGTGTGAGGATCAAGTGTGGGGATCCAGTGTGGGGATCGAGTGTGAGGATCAAGTGTGGGGATCCAGTGTGGGGACTGAGAGTGGATCGAGTGTGGGGACTGAATGTGGGGATCGAGTGTGGGGATCGAGTGTGGGGACTGAGAGTGGGGATCGAGTGTGAGGATCAAGTGTGGGGATCGAGGGCTGGGGATATGGCCTAGTGGCAAGAGTGCCTGCCTCATATACATGAGGCCCTGGGTTCGACTCCCCAGCACCACATATACAGAAAATGGCCAGAAGGGGCGCTGTGGCTCAAGTGGCAGAGTGCTAGCCTTGAGCAAAAAGAAGCCAGGGACAGTGCTCAGGCCCGAGTCCAAGCCCCAGGACTGGCAAAAAAAAAAAAAAGTGTGAGGATCAAGTGTGGGGACTGAGAGTGGGTCGAGTGCGAGGATCGAGTGTGGGGATCGAGTGTGAGGATTGAGTGTGAGGATCGAGTGTGGGGATCGAGTGTGGGGATCGAGTGTGAGGATCGAGTGTGGGAACTGAGAGTGGATCGAGTGTGGGGACTGAGTGTGGGGATGGTGTGTGAGGATCGAGTGTAGGGATCGAGTGTGGGGACTGAGAGTGGATCGAGTGTGGGGATCGAGTGTGGGGACTGAGAGTGGATCGAGTGTGGGGATCGAGTGTGGGGACTGAGAGTGGATCGAGTGTGAGGATCGAGTGTGGGGATCGAGTGTGAGGATCAAGTGTGGGGATCGAGTGTGGGGACTGAGAGTGGATCGAGTGTGAGGATCGAGTGTGGGGACTGAGAGTGAGGATCGAGTGTGGGGATCGAGTGTGGGGACTGAGAGTGGGTCGAGTGTGAGGATCGAGTGTGAAAACTGAGAGTGGATCGAGTGTGAGGATCAAGTGTGGGGATCGAGTGTGGGGACTGAGAGTGGATCGAGTGTGGGGATCGAGTGTGGGAACTGATAGTGGATCGAGTGTGAGGATCAAGTGTGGGGATCGAGTGTGAGGATCAAGTGTGGGGATCAAGTGTGAGGATCAAGTGTGGGGACTGAGAGTGAGGATCAAGTGTGAGGATCGAGTGTAGGAATCGAGTGTGGGGACTAAGAATGGGGATCGAGTGTGGGGACTGAGAGTGGATCGAGTGTGGGGGACTGAGAGTGGATCGAGTGTGGGGATCGAGTGTGGGGACTGAGAGTGGATCGAGTGTGGGGATCGAGTGTGGGGACTGAGAGTGGATCGAGTGTGGGGATCGAGTGTGGGGACTGAGAGTGGATCGAGTGTGAGGATCGAGTGTGGGGATCGAGTGTGGGGATCGAGTGTGGGGATCGAGTGTGAGGATCGAGTGTGGGGACTGAGAGTGGATCGAGTGTGGGGATCGAGTGTGGGGACTGAGAGTGGATCGAGTGTGGGGATCGAGTGTGGGGATCGAGTGTGGGGATCGAGTGTGGGGATCGAGTGTGAGGATCGAGTGTGGGGACTGAGAGTGGATCGAGTGTGGGGATCGAGTGTGGGGATCGAGTGTGGGGATCGAGTGTGGGGATCGAGTGTGGCGCAGGGGTTAAGGGCGTGTCATGGCACATGGGATCACCCCGCAACCCTCCTGGGCTCACCTGTCTCGGGTTTGGCGTGGGAGGCCCTGTGGGGACCGCCCGCCGGCCCCCTGCTCAGACGCCACCCTGGGGACGTCTGAGGAAACCCCAGGTGACTCCCTGGGGGACTCGCTGCCACCCCGTGGGCCGGTCTCCGGCACGTGGCCTCCAGGCCCCCAGACCTGCGGGGATGCCATCAGGAGAGCCCGGGCCGGCCCGGAGGAGCTGCCGCTCGCTCGCAGGAAGCTGCAGGAGGCCACGGAGCTCCACACGCACACCGCACCCCCACCCCGGTTCTGTCCGCGCCCTTGTCCCTGTTCCTCCCTCTGTCTGTCTCTCTTCTGCCTTCTCTCAGTCTGTCTGGATCGCTCTCTCTCTCTGGCTCTCTCTCTGTGTCTCTTTCTCTCTGCCTGTCTCTCTCTGTGTCTCTGTCTCTATGTCTCTCTGTGCGTCTGTCTATGTCTCTCTGTGCGTCTGTCTCTGTCTCTCTGTGCGTCTGTCTCTGTCTCTCTGTGCGTCTGTCTATGTCTCTCTGTGCGTCTGTCTCTATGTCTCTCTGTGCGTCTGTCTATGTCTCTGTGTGTCTCTCTGGCCCTCTCTACCTCTGTGTCTCTGTTTCTCTCTCTCTCCTGTCTCTCAGTCTGACTCTTTCTCGGTCTGTCTCTCTGTGTGTCTGTCTCTGTGTCTCTGTCTTTCTCTCCCCGTCTGCCTCTTTCTGTGTGTGCAGGTCTCTGTCTCTCTGTCTCGGTCTATCTCTCCCTGTCTCAGATCACACACGGAGGGGGGCCGACTGGCACGCCAGGCGCCATATGGAGAGGCCCATGTGGCGAGGTTAGAACCTCTGCCAACAACCAAGTGACTGAGCTCGGGAGCTCATCCCTCCACCCCAAAAGCCTGGCTCGCTGCAGACTCGCGTGAGACCCTGAGCGGGCGTCCCAGCTGGGCCCAACCAGACTCCTGCCCGCAGAAAGGGCCAGATAAAAGCCATTTGTTTTTTTAAGCCACTGCATTTGCAGATCATCTGTGACATGATAATGGAGCTGAGACAAGAACACACTTTGCAAAGAGAGGCGAACTTCAAAGGCGCCACGCTGATGCCGCCGAAAGAAGGAGGGAGGGCACTGCTCGTGAAACAAGGAAGTTATTAGAGAATGAAAACGCGGGCGCGTTAAAAACATAATCACACACATTTAGTCAATAGAAGCATGGGGGGAGGGGAAAAACTTGAGAAAGTTCCCAGAAAGCAAAATGAAAAGGCAGACAGACATGTCGAATGGAAATCTTGGGTCTCTTCATTATCATTTCAAGAGTTAGGTAACAAGTCCTGAGCAAACGGGACTTGCAGAAAGAGTACAAAGGAAACAAGAGGATAAAACCATCAAAGAAATAATACTAGAAGCTTCTCTGGGACTGAAGGACATGTGTCTCCATGGAAGGGCCTGCCCAGGGCCAAACTGTGAACCATGAAAGCACACAGGCTGTATCGGTTCGACGTCCACGGCTTTCACAAAATGCCAGAGGCTGGGAACTTCGGGAAGAACAGAGGTTTTTGTAGCCGGCCATGTGGGAAGCGAAAACTCCCCAACTGGGCTGCTCCACTGGTGTGGCCTCCAGCAAGGGCCCGCTAGGGGGCCCCCACGGTACCCCCACAACTTAGTAATTACCGAGTCAGGTCCCTGGTGTTAAACCCCGGTGTGCCATTTGGTGTCACTTTCCTGTTAGACCTTAAGGTAAAAGGGAAGAAAGGTTAAACTCACTTCCTGCAAACTAAAGCGAGAGCCGGAGAGAAGTGCTGGGTTCTGCGCTGCGAAGTCGCACCAACTCCTGCAGACCGTGCAGTTTGTCTGCTGAAGTCAAACACCTGAGCCCCGTGACCTGACGGAGATGCTTCGTTTTCCTTCACAGCGGGCAACCACCCGACGAGGGCCCGGTGTTGCCCAAAGGACAAACGAGGGCGGGAAGGAAAGACGGGCGACTCAGTCACCTTTCTGCTGCTGTAACACGGTGCCCGGGTGAAACCGACGAAAGGAGGGAAGATTCTCTCGGGCTCCCTTTCCACGCATGCCCACTCGGCTCCAGCTCCGTGAGTCTGCGGCAGGAGACAAGTGGCAGAGATGGGGAGGAGAGGAGGCTGGGGACAGGGGACAGACTTCCACGTCACACAGGCCCGTGACAGGCCCTGCTTCCTGGAGGCCCACTCAGCCACGCGCTTGCCCGCGGACTGAGCAAGCTGCGGGCCGGGGAGCACCCCACATCGGAGCCCCAACGGACGGCACCACTGAACTTACAGACCCGGGCCCTGAGCCCAAGATGGGGGGCAGCACGCGGCCCAGCGGGCCTTGTGCCCCAGCCCTTGGCTCTCCAGGACCTGGGTCCTTCCTGTCGCCCGCACACCTGGGGCTCCCCGGGCGTCCTCCAGAGATGCTGAGCACAGAGGGGGCGCAGAGGGAAGACTCCTGGGGCCAGCGGCCCGGTGTGGGGCGGGAGGAGGAGGAGAGGGAGCGCCCCACACCCCCGGAGCAACCGAGGCACGGCTACAGCGCTGGCCCCCGAGACCCGATCCTTTCCCGAGGACACGGAAAGCCAGCCCACCGCCTACGGCCTGCAGTCCCGGGCAGGTCCTGGTTCTTCTGAGCAGTTCAGCCCCCCTGGGACGAGCCCCCGCCCCCCGCTTCTCTTTAAGCTGCCCCAGGTAAAACACCCGGGGTGCCAGGCTCTCGAGAGAAGCCCCAGGGCCCGCGCGAATGCCGGCTCCCAGGCCAGGACTCCAGCGTCCCGCGCCCTCGGAGGATCGCGGCCCCAGCCTGCCCACGCGGGGAGGGGAGACGCCCGCACCGGACGCCGCAGGGGCGCGGAGCTCCCCGAGGACACCCGCTCCGCGCGGCCCCCGGGACCCGGCCGCACGCAGGCAGATGCGCTGCAAGTGCAGCGCGGGGCATTTGCACGCCTCGTCCCGCCAGCCTGAGCGCGCCAGCCCGGCCCTCGCTGTGAGGAGGAAGCCGCGGGCACAGCAGCCCCACGCCGGCCCGGCGGCCCCCCGACACGCTCGCACACTCACACACCGTGCACACTCACACTCACAATCACACACGCTCACACGCTCACACCCTCGCACACTCACACACCCTCGCACACTCACACTCACAATCACACACGCTCGCACACTCACACACGCTCACACCCTTGCACACTCACACACGCTTGCACACTCACACACGCTCACACATGCACACGCCTGCGCACCCATAGTCTCACACTCCCGTGCTTACACGCTCACACCCATACACTTGCACACTCGTGCAGTCTCAGTCATGCGCTTGCACACTCGCACAGTCACATGCTCACGCTCACATGCACACATGCTCATACTCACACACTCATGCTCTCACACACTCACACACACGCTCACACATGCTCACACGCTCAAACATGCTCACACTCACACGATCACACACTCACACATGCTTGCACATTCACACATATGCTTGCACACTCACACATACTCACACGCGCACACGCTCACATGTTCTCACACGCTCACACTCACACATGGTCACATGCTCACACACAAACCCACACACACGCTCACACAAATTCAGTCTCACCCGCTCACACCCGCTCACACCCGCTCACACCCGCTCCCTCCTCCTCGTCCTCTGTCCGTGGGGGGTGCTGGGATGGAGTCCCGGCCCCCGTCCGTCCTCCAGGCCGGTGCGGCACCAGCCCTGCCCGACCCCCGGCCCTGCCCGACCCCCGGCCCTGCCCGACCCCCGGCCCTGCCCTTCCTCAGAAGGCTCAGCACCCCTGGGTTAACGCAGCCGTGCGCCCCAGAGGAAGGGGTGTGGGCCCCTGGGGCTCTCCCCGCACGCAGACAGCACGCCCCACAAACCTCAAGGCCACGGCCTCCCCCTCACAGGCGGGCTCCGGGCGGGGGGGGGGGCCTCGGGCGGGCGGGCGGCCCGCTGGACGGCGCTGCCCACGGCCCGGGAGCGCGACTATAAAAGGAGAGTCGTGGGCGCTCGTAAAACGAGCGGGAGGACGCGGCGGGCGGGGCCCGCCTGTCACATGTGGGGGGGAGGGGGTGATGCCCTCCCCTCCTCCTTTCCCTTCCCTCTCCTGCCTCCCCCTCTCCTGACTTCCTCCTCCCTCTCTGTCTCTACCCCCTCCCTCCTCCTCCTCCTCATCTTCCTCCCCCATTCTACCTCTCCCCGTCCACCTCACCCACCCGCCCGCACCCTGCAGCACGTTCCCATCATGCCCAGCGGCCGGCCTGTCCTGTTCCTGCGGCCCCTCAGGTGGAAGGCCGCCTGGAGGGGACCCCCGTGCCCCCCGTCCCACCCCCCGGCACCAAACCCAGCGCCCTGCTCCCCAGATCTGCGGCTCTGACCCGCACGCTCCTGACCCCGTCGGCCGGGGAGTGGACGCGGCCACCTGGGTGCCACTAGCTGCCCACCCGCTGCCGACCACCCACGGGACCAGAGACCACGCGAGACACCGGAGGGGGGACCACAGCACCCACAGACAGCCTGGGGGGAGGGCGGGGGAGGGCTGAGGAGCCCCACGCTGCTACACCCTCTACACCCCCACACACACACCACGCCACCTCCCACCCCACCCTCCCCCACACCACACCACCTCCCACCCCACCCTCCCCCACACCACACCACCTCCCACCCCACCCTCCCCCTATACAGCCTGGGGTTTCAATTTCTGTCTTTGCTGTGCTCCTGCTGTGTACAGCTCACTCACCTGCCCTGGGAATGCCACCAGACAACCAGCCGGCATATTCTAGACACAGGTGGACAGCCCAAGACCATCTCCCATGGCGGCCAGGGCTCTGGCTGCCAGCAAAGGGTGGTTGTGCTGCGGTCACAAGCCAGGGAGCCTGCCGGAGCCTGCCGGCTGCCCAGGAGGCGGCCTCCCCTCTCCCTGTCCCACAGGCTTCAGGAAGTTCCTCCCACCATGTCCTTCTGGTGGTGACACCAGGGTCCTGGGGCCCCCCGACCCGTCCACGCGGCCGCTCTGCGCTGTGGACGGAGGTGAGACTCGGTGAGCGCAGGACCCGGTGTGACAGGGAGGGTGACGGGATAGGAGGGCAGGAGCCCAGGGAAGGCCACTGCCGAGGTGACTTGGGGGAGCCAGCCAGGAGAGAGCACCCCAGCCCGGAGGCCGTCCCAAAGCTCAGGGCTGGGCAGCGCCGCGCACGCGCATTCAGGAAGAGGAGGAAGGCAAGGGGCGGGGACGCGCCCGAGAACCACCGAGGTCGCTGGACCCCCCCACCCCTCAGACTCCAGCCTGAAGCCAGGCTCTCTAGTCGTCATTGCTTTAGTCTTTGGTTTTAAGAAACAAACAGGAGCAGGGGCTGGCGGCTCACACCTGTCATCCCAGCTACTCAAGAGGCTGAGATCTGAGGATCGAGGTTCAAAGCCAACCTGGCCAGGAAAGTCTGTGAAACTCTTACGTCCAAGGAATCAGCAGAAAACCAGAAGTGGTGCTGTGGCTCAAAGCGATAGAGCACTAGACTTGAGCGAAAAAGCTCAGGGACAGCACCCAGGCCCTGAGTTCAAACCCAGGACAGGCATACATGCACACACACACACACACACACACACACACACACACACGCACAGAACTAGGTGGGAGGCCCTTTCAGGTCTCCTCCGCCCCGCTCTGGGCTGAGGTTCTGGCCTGCGGTAGCTCAGGCGCACAGAAACCCAAGCAAGGCTTTCAGAGGAAAAGCAGACTCAACCGGGGCCCCGGGAAGAGGCGGGGGCAGAACCCCGAGGACAGCAAGGCTCCGCCGGGCGGTACACAGGGCCAAGCAGCGGACGGGAGGCTGAGCCCCTCAGAGATGCTGCCCCCCCCCAGCCTCCCTCTCCCCAGTCCCCTCCCCCTCCAGCCCTCCAGGCCCTCCCCAAGCCGAAGCGCACAGGCCGTCTGCCGTCTGCCGTCTGCCGTCTGTCGGGTTACCCACCCAGCGGAGGGAAGCCAGACCCTCGACAGCCACCTCTTCTTCTCCGGCTCCCACGGCACCTCCTGCAATTAACGGCGAGGTCTTAATTAAACATTGATTAGCCACTCATTAGGGTAATGATCAGTCTTGGGGAGACAGGGCCTTGACACAGCGCAAAGGGAGAGGGGAACCGCCGACGATCACGGCTCAGGCAGAAACGTGCCCCCCCCCCACGCCCGAGCTGCACCCCCACCCCCACCCCGGAGGACACTTTCAGTGCGGATTTTCCTGCTCGGTCCCCGGCGACGGGTGCGGGGAGGCCACACGGAGCCACCGCTCCGTCCAGCGGCCAGGGTGGCCGCCCTGCCCGCGACGGCGCCACGTCCTCGTGTCAGCTGCTCTCCGTTCAGGAAGCAATCGGGGTCCCCAGGCCCCTTCGGGAAAGATGGGGGTGCCGTCAGCTGTGCAATCAACCTGGGAGGGGATGTAAAATAATAATGCATTATACTCCCGTCCACCGGTCCCCTTGTGCCGCCATAAAGGGTGGATTCATGCAGCGCAGCGCAGCGCAACGTGTTCTTCTCTTGACTAGTTTGCTTTATTGTTATTGCAGAGGGGCTGCACAGAGGGGTTTCCACTGCATGAGTCAGGTCGTGGGTACGTTTCCTTTCCTGCAGCGTCTTCTGTGCCCTCCTCTCCCGCAGTCCCTCCCTCCCCTCTCCACCCACGACTTGTACAGTTCACTTTCACCAGCGTCCACTGAGCTCCACGGATGCACTTGCTCACCATCTTCGCTCGAGTTCTGTGCCCTTCCAAAGATGCACACTTGAATACACCACACACAGGTAACGAAGGCAGAGTCATCCAAAAAAAATGTTTTTAAAAACAGAGAAAGGGAAAGGGAAAAAAAAAAGTCTCTTGTTTCCATATCTTGGAATTCATTTTAGTACATATATTATTTTATATAAATATGAAGAGGCACTTAGGCATTGTACCTTTGTGTTTCTTTCCTAAGCATATCCTCTTTGAGTCTCACTGTGTGTGAGTAGCTAGAATTCTGTATATTTTATCATACAGCAAGGCATTTTAGGTCTAACTTCCCCATATCAGAGAACACGTGCCATTTGTCTCTCTGAGCTTGGCGGACCTCACTTAACATGATTTGCTCCAGTTCCATCCATTTCCCTGCAAATGACATTATTTTATTCTTTCTACTGGCTGTGTAAAATTCCACTGTGTATAGGTACCACATTGTGTGGATGCGCTCATCTATTGTGGGGTATCTGGGCTGTTTCCATATCTTGACTGTTGTGAATAGTGCTGCGATGAACGTGGATGTGCAGGTGTCCTTATCCTATCCTGGCTCATGATGCTCAGGGGAGATGCCCAGGAGTGGTATGGCTGGGTTGTAGGGAAGGTCTGTTTAATTTTTTGAGGAATGTCCAGACTGCTGTCCAGAGTAGTTGTACTAGTTTACATTCCCACCAACAGTGCAGTATTTGTTGTTCGAATACACAATGTTGGCCAATCTTACTGGGGTGAGATGGAATCTTAGAGTTGTTTTGATTTGCGTTTCTTTATGGTCAGGGATGGTGAGCATTTCCTTGTGTGTTTCTTTGCCATTCTCACCTCTTCTGAGAAGTCTCTCCTTAGCTCCCTTGCCCATTTAGTGATCTGTTTATTTGCTTTGGGAAGGGTCAGTTTCTGGAGTTCCTCTATACATTGGATAGTAGGCCTTTGTCTGATATATTGCTGGTAAAGAATTTTTTCCTGGCTGGTTGGCTGTCTTTCTAGTTTAGTAGTTATGTCCTTAGCTGTGCAGAAACTTTATTTTGACGTTGCCCCACTTGTCAAGTCTCTCTCCTACCTATTGTGTCCCTGGGACTCTGTTCAAGAAGTCTCTGCCTATACCTGTAAGTTCTAATGCCTCTCCTACTCTCTCTTGCAGTAGTTTCAAAGTTTGGGGTCTGACATTGACATTGAGGTCTTTGATGCACTTTGAGTTGATATTAGTGTGTGTTGACACACAGGGATCCACTTTTAGTTTTCTGCATATGGATATCCAGTTTTCCCAACATCAATTATTGAAGAGGCTATGTGTTTCCACTGCAGGTCTTTGGCTCCTTCGTCTAATATCAAATAACTGTTAGTGTATGGTTTTATTTCTGGCTCTTCTAACCTATTCCATTGATCTTCAGGTCCTTGTTGTGCCAGTACCAGGCTGTTTGTGTTCTTTGGGCTCTGTAGTAGCGTTTGAGGTCTGGTACTGTGACACCCCCACATTGCTTTCTTTGCCTAGAAGATGCAGTCTTTTCTTTAACCCATTCCTTAGGCTGAGCCCAAGCCAGAGAGAAGCCTGGGTTGGGGAGCGGCCTGAGGACAGAGAACGGTGCTTTCGGCCACACAGCCAGCAGGCCCTGCCGGGAAGAAAGGTCCCAGCGCTTGTCTTTGGCGGCTCCGTGTGGGGGAGGAGCGTGGGAAAGCCTTGGCGTCCGCCCGCCGGGGCTGCTCATGCTTCTTGTCATGGTGATAAAAGATGCAGGCAGCACAAAATCTTCCAAACTAGTCCCTGGTGGATCACACCTGCAAGCCCAGCTACTCGGGAGCCTGGGAAGAGAGGATGGTGGGTGGAGGCCCGGCCGCCCCTCAGCCGGGCTCAGAGGTCCGCGCCTGCCGTCCCACACCACAGAGGAAGCTGACGTAGGGAAGATCGAGGTCCCAGGCCATTTGGGGCCGCCGAGTCCTCGAAACCCCATCTCAACAGAGGGAAACAGATGCAATGGCACACGCCTGTCATCCCAGCCAGCCAGGAGTAGGCACACACCAGGTACGCGAGGTCCCGTCCTCAAAACGGTGCTGGGGGCTCCGTGCTGCCACAGCGCCAGCCTGGCAAGTGCAAGACTCGAGGTTCAAACTCTAGTGTTGACCCAATTTTTTTTTTTTTGGCCAGTCCTGGGCCTTGGACTCAGGGCCTGAGCACTGTCCCTGGCTTCTTCCCGCTCAAGGCTAGCACTCTGCCACTTGAGCCACAGCGCCGCTTCTGGCCATTTTCTGTATATGTGGTGCTGGGGAATCGAACCTAGGGCCTCGTGTATCCAAGGCAGGCACGCTTGCCACTAGGCTATATCCCCAGCCCCCAATTTTTTTTAATTTGTAAATTTACTTGTCTGTGCTGGAATTGAACCCAGAGCCTCACACATGCTGGGCAAGAGCTCTACCACGGAGCCACGAAGCATTTCCGTTCTCCTACCACGAACACACAGACCAAGCCTAGAACCCCGTCTGCCTTCCAAGCGGGCCCTCAGTCCCCACGAGACCCCCGGCCCTCCCCCGCCACACGCGCACAGGCCTGGCAACCCCATGTCACTCCCCAACTCTGCGGATCTCTGCAGATCTGTTGCCCGCAGGCCCTGGAAACACGAGGGCTGCGGGGCCCGGGGCAGGAGGCCTACGATGGACGGCAGAGTCCTTCCTGCAGAGTAACGGGAGGCAAGGCGGAGGCGGGTCACCTCCCGCGGGCAGAGGCCGTGCCAGGGCCCAGGCCCAGGTCACTGCGAGCCCGGGCTCCTGCGCCTGGCTCCGGCCGGCAGTGATGTCCCGGTGAGCGCGATTCTCCGTCACCTCCACCCGCAGCCCTGTGCTCCTGTCCCAGGCATGCTACTGGGAAGGGGGCCAGCCCGGGGGTGGGGCTTGGCCTGCGCCCCGGCTCTCCGCCCGGGCCTCCCTCTGTACGCAGGCCTGCTGTGGAGTGCTAAGCGGCCCGCTTATGATCATCGATGTGCGATTGCATGTGCATGCACTGATCCAACACAAGCACACGCATGCATCTGCACGTACACGCATGTGGACTGCACACTCGTGTGCTACACTTACACTCGCGGGAGTGTGTGTGAGCGCACACGGAGTTACAGATACACATGGGCACAAGGCAGACACGGTGCAAAGATGGCCGGCGGGAGGGGGGGGCAGCAAGGAGCCCAGCCTGGGGGGCCCCACCTGCCCCCGCCTGTCCTGTCTCCTCTGAACAAGGCGGCTTGGGAGCCCTGCAGAAGTTCCACCCTCCAGCCCAGGTCCAGACACCCACCCTAGGCCGGGGGGGGGAGGAGGATGGGCTAGAGAGAGCAACTGCAGACCCCGCCCAGAGCGAAGCGGCTTCCCTTCCCCCACCCACGATCTCGGTCCTGGAGGGGGTAGTGGTGGGGTGACCGGCGCCTGGTGCATCGTAGGACCATCAGGCCCGGGGACACACACACCGGACATCAGACACGCAGGCCATGACAGCCATCTGCCCAAGCAGACCAAAGAAGGCCCAAGACGCCAGCCTGAACCTGAAGTCATTTCGAGTGCAGGACATGGCTCTTACCGTGCAAGTGTTCACGCACTGAACAATGTCCTGGCTGCGACAGAGAGTCCAGCGGCTGGAGGTCGAGGCCAGTTAGACACCGCTGAAGAGAGAAGCTGTGAACCGGAAGACAGGTCCCGAGAAAATACTCCAAGCCCAGCGTGGAGAAAGCAGGGAGCCGGGGGAAAAGGGGGGGAGGCGAAGAGGGGCCAGGAGAGCGGGGGCCGGGGTGAGAGGCGCCGGGGCGGGGGAGCTCCCGAGCCTCGGAGCCAGCCACCGCCCGCCCCCCCCCCGCACACAGCCCCCCCCCCCCCCAGCACACAGCGCTACTGAGGAGGACTTCCTGCAGCACACGAACGAGCTCACCCGCCCGGAAGTCCCGCCTGAGTGCTTCCTCTGCCCACTCCCCCCCCTCGCTCCCCCCTCCCAGCGGGCAGCAGGCTGGACGTGCCGGGGCTTTAAGACCCCAGAAGACAGGCCTCAGAGGCTGGGGCCTGCTGGGAGGGCCGCCCTGTGCCTGCCCGCCCCCCGCCCGGCAGCTGGCCTGAGCGTGCCCCGTGCCTCGGCCTCCCTCCCCTGCCTGCACTATTGGCACGCCCCAGCTCAGCGCTCCTCAGGGGACAGCGGCGACAGGAGGGGCAGGGAGCCGGGAGGACCTCGCTCCCCCAGCGGGGACGAGGTGTGCAGGCCACTCCGCTGGAGCAGCGGCGGTGGACACAGCAGGCCCAGTGGGCTTGGCGAAGCCGGTGTCGGCGGTACGAAGAGAAAGCCACGGACGGGGGGCCGTGAGGTACCAAGGGGGAGGACGTGGGGCCCGGGGGGAGGACGTGGGGGCTGAGGGCGGCCGGGGTCGGGGAGCAGGACGGCCCCGGAGATACCCACCGGGCCAGCAAGCCCATGGAGACATCCCCAAAGCTGTGAGCAGGTGCTCACATACCCAAACATTCCCAGAGACGGGTAGATCCACAGCACGGCAGAACCGTGCCGCGGAATATTACTCAGCTCTAAAAAGGACTGGGGCTAGGGGAGGGCGCAGACACAGCCAGCCACAAATGGTTTGGCGCTGCTTGTGTGAAGAGTCGGAAGCAGACAGGTCTATAGACACGGCGGTGGGGGTGGGGCTCCGGGCCGCGGTGGGGGCGGGGATCACGAGCCGCCTTCGTGGGCACGAAGAAATGGCGGCCGTGGACAAATGCACCCAACGGCCCCCTGTAAAATGGTTCCCGCACACTTTGCGAATGACGCTTCTTTTTTTGTTGTTGTTTTAAGGCCACCTGTCTTACCCGATTTAAATACATCTTTCCAGGAGTGCCAATTAAAATGGTGTTGACTCAGATCGTTTCCATTATTATGAAAATAAACTGAGCCAGGTGGAAAAACCGTGCAAACGCCTGCCACGCTGGGCCCTGGAGCTCGGAGGAGGACAGCGGGCGCGCGGCCCACGAGGCAGACACGGCGGGGCCCCCGCTGCTGCGTTCCCACCCACCGAGGTCAGCACCCAGGGGTCGAACATCTGTGTCACCCAGCCCCTAAGAAACCACCCGCCCTGCCGCTGGGGCAGCCAAGAGCCCCAGGCTGGAAACAGGCGGGCCCCCCGGGGAGGGGTGGGGTACACGCAGGGCCTCTGGGAGAGGGGGAGAGGTCTGGAAGGGGTTGAGCTGGAGACTCGCCTGGGTGACGTTTCTGAAGGCAGGGGGAACCACCCCGACCCAAGAAACCCCAAGTCTGGCCAGAAAGTCACGCGGCCTGATCACGGGAGAGAGTCCCAGAGCAAGTCACGCCCACAGGTCCCACCGCGAGCCTGGCTCTGTACCCGCCGGCCACAGGAAGGACACCGTTTTATCGACGGGTGTGGCCCGTGGCTGGCCACTGGGCAGGTCCTCCCTCCCCTCCCCCTCCCCTCCCCTCGTCTGGCTTTGAAAGCCGGAGCCTGGCCCAGAGAATTTGCCAGATCCCCTCCTCCACCTGAAAGCCCAGCCCTGCCCAGCCCACCCTGTGGCCAGCCTCCCGTGCGTGGGCTTCCAGACACAAGGCCGCCATGATGCTTCTGGAGGCGCCATGGCTAATTATAGGTTTGCTGGTGCAGATGCGGATAATGAAAGGCGACCAAAGCCTGGCACGCCGACTTCCCGCCTGGCTCTGCCGCCGGAGCTGTTAATCCCGCAGCTAGTATCCAAACGAGCGGGGCAGGAGGAGGGCGCCCTTCCTCCGTGCCGAAGCGATCTGGCCCTCCCTCGCCTCCCGGCCTGAGCCCGTCCCCGTGTGCCTCCCAGGATGACTTTGCTCACTTCGGGTCCCAGCACCAACAGAAATCACGCCCCCGGAGCGCGGCTTTCACGGTGGCCGGGGGACGGGGCCCGCGAGCCGGAGGCTCCGGCTGCGCCCAAGGCTGGGCAGCCCAGAGGGGTCCCGGCAGAGGGGAGCGTGCCCGGACGCGGGGATGACAGAAGGCTGGGCCGGGCTGCGGGGGCCCCTCCCGGGGCCGTGCAGGGCGCCATCGCGGTTAATGAGCCCTAGGTAGCGCGTGCCGGAGGCCGGGCGCCATTCGTTTGGAAGCTTCGGCGGTGTGGATGGCTTCTGCCGGCTAGAGGGTGAGGGGTTCCGCATGAGTCTCCTGCTCCCCACCCCAGCCTTGGCCTCCTCCCGCTGACCCGAGAACCAAGGTGACGCCACGGGCCAAACCCCAAGAGCTCCACTTACGCCCCGTCTCCCCCTGGGAAGTCACCGGTCCAGAGCAGCCGCCCGGCAGGCGCCCGCATGGAGCCCCACGAGAGAGCACAGGGCAGGAAGCACCGAGCCGGTCCTCCTCCTCCTCCTCCTCCTGCAGCCTGGGGCGCGCCGGATGCTCCCAGGAGCCATGGCACTTGTCTCCGCCTCCAAGGGGGTACTGGTCCCAAGCACCAAACCCTTAAAGAGGGCCTGCTACGGGGGAAGGGATGGAAGCTTTAGGAGGTGTGGCCTAGCGGGAGGCAGTGAGGTCACTGGGGGCGTGGCCCTCGTGGACGATGCAGTGAGGTCACTGGGGGCGTGGCCCTGAGGGGGATACAGGAGCCCGGTCTCCTCCTCTCTCCACCTCTGCTTTCAGGCTCACAGTGTAGCACACTGCTCCACCACAAGCTCCCCACCGGCAGAGTCAGCTGCACACGGGCTGACATCCTGAGCCAAAGCCAAGCATTTCTTCTTTTTAACTGGCTTACGCCAGGTATTTTGTCACCGTTGCAGAAAGCTACCTAACCCGGGCAGTGCCAGGGAGAGGGGATCCCTGGGTTTTTGCCCTGCACCTGCTGACCTGGGTTCTACAGCCCTAGGTCTAGGGACTTTCCAGCCCCTCCCCTCCCTCTCCATCCTTCCTGCCTCGCCCCCCACCAGAGCTCTTGTCATCTTCTCCCCTGGGCACGCCTCCCACCACACACACCTCCTTCAAATATCTGCAGCCCTACGGTCCATATCAGCTTCTCAACGCCCCTCCCTCGGCACCCAAAGTGTTAGTCACGTAGGCTGAATGCTGTGTAACGAAAGCACCCGGACACCCTTGGCTGGGAGGCTCCTTCGGGCACTGCCGGGCCTACAGGGGAGCTCAGTGCCGCTGGTTGAAGGTGGCTCTGCAGGAGGTCCACCTCAGGTGCCTAGCAGACGAATGGGACTCCCCAGAATGGCTCCCCACATGGGTGCTTACTCCCGAGCACAGCCTAGAGAGGCAGAGGCCACTGAGACCTGCCATTCCTCAGGCCAACCAAGCACACAGACTTCCAGCACAGGGACCTGCCCGCCCCCATCTCCGGCCTATGAATCTATGCCCAATTACAGGCCCTGGGCCCTGGCTCAGCCAAGACCCTGTGCATACCCGGGCCTTGGCAATGTGCATCAGGGCTCTCTTTACTCTGCCTGCCCTTAGCGCACTTCCTGGGACACCATGGGTGCTCAACATGTGTGGTATAAACGGATGGTGATGGGGGCACAGGGTGAGGGAAGAATGGGTGGATTGATGGACGGATAGATGGATGTATGAGTGGATGGATGGATGAATGTGCGAGTGGATGGGTGGATGGATGTGTGAGTGGATGGGTGGATGGATGTGTGAGTGGATGGATGGGTGGATGGATGTGTGAGTGGATGGGTGGATGGATGTGTGAGTGGATGGGTGGATGGATGGATGGATGGATGGATGGATGGATGGATGGATTGTGAGTGGATGGATGGATGGATGTGTGAGTGGATGGATGGATGGATGTGTGAGTGGATGGATGGGTGGATGGATGTATGAGTGGATGGGTGGATGGATGTGTGAGTGGATGGATGGGTGGATGGATGTGTGAGTGGATGGGTGGATGGATGGATGGATGGATGGATGGATGGATGGATTGTGAGTGGATGGATGGATGGATGTGTGAGTGGATGGATGGATGGATGTGTGAGTGGATGGATGGATGGATGGATGTGTGGGTGGATGGGTGGATGTGTGAGTGGATGGATGTGTGAGTGGATGGATGGATGGATGGATGTGTGAGTGGATGGATGGGTGGATGGATGTGTGAGTGGATGGGTGGATGGATGTGTGAGTGGATGGATGGATGGATGTGTGAGTAGATGGATGGATGGATGTGTGAGTGGATGGATGGGTGGATGGATGTGTGAGTGGATGGGTGGATGGATGGATGTGTGAGTGGATGGATGGATGGATGGATGTGTGAGTGGATGGATGGGTGGATGGATGGATGTGTGAGTGGATGGATGGATGGATGTGTGAGTGGATGGGTGGATGGATGTGTGGGTGGATGGGTGGATGTGTGAGTGGATGGATGTGTGAGTGGATGGATGGATGGATGGATGTGTGAGTGGATGGATGGATGGGTGGATGGATGTGTGAGTGGATGGATGGATGGATTGTGAGTGGATGGATGGATGGATGTGTGAGTGGATGGATGGATGGATGTGTGGGTGGATGGGTGGATGGATGTATGAGTGGATGGGTGGATGGATGGATGTGTGGGTGGATGGGTGGATGTGTGAGTGGATGGATGTGTGAGTGGATGGATGGGTGGATGGATGGGTGGATGGGTGGATGGATTGTGAGTGGATGGATGGATGGATTGTGAGTGGATGGATGGATGGATGTGTGAGTGGATGGATGGATGGATGTGTGGGTGGATGGGTGGATGTGTGAGTGGATGGGTGGATGGATGGATGTGTGGGTGGATGGGTGGATGTGTGAGTGGATGGATGTGTGAGTGGATGGATGGGTGGATGGGTGGATGGATGTGTGAGTGGATGGGTGGATGGATGGATTGTGAGTGGATGGATGGGTGGATGGATTGTGAGTGGATGGATGGGTGGATGGATGTGTGAGTGGATGGATGGGTGGATGGATGTGTGAGTGGATGGGTGGATGGATTGTGAGTGGATGGGTGGATGGATTGTGAGTGGATGGATGGGTGGATGTTTGAGTGGATGGATGGATGGATGTGTGAGTGGATGGATGGATGGATTGTGAGTGGATGGGTGGATGGATGTGTGAGTGGATGGATGGATGGATGTGTGAGTGGATGGATGGGTGGATGGATGTGTGAGTGGATGGGTGGATGGATTGTGAGTGGATGGGTGGATGGATTGTGAGTGGATGGATGGGTGGATGTTTGAGTGGATGGATGGATGGATGTGTGAGTGGATGGATGGATGGATTGTGAGTGGATGGGTGGATGGATGTGTGAGTGGATGGATGGATGGATGTGTGAGTGGATGGGTGGATGGATGTGTGAGTGGATGGGTGGATGGATGGATGGATGGATGGATTGTGAGTGGATGGGTGGATGGATGTGTGAGTGGATGGGTGGATGGATGGATTGTGAGTGGATGGATGGGTGGATGGATTGTGAGTGGATGGATGGGTGGATGGATGTGTGAGTGGATGGATGGGTGGATGGATGTGTGAGTGGATGGGTGGATGGATGTGTGAGTGGATGGATGGATGGATTGTGAGTGGATGGATGGATGGATTGTGAGTGGATGGATGGATGGATGTGTGAGTGGATGGGTGGATGCATGTGTGAGTGGATGGGTGGGTGGATGTGTGAGTGGATGGGTGGGTGGATGTGTGAGTGGATGGATGGATGGATGGATTGTGAGTGGATGGATGGATGGATTGTGAGTGGATGGATGGATGGATGGATTGTGAGTGGATGGGTGGATGGATTGTGAGTGGATGGATGGGTGGATGAATGTGTGAGTGGATGGATGGGTGGATTGTGAATGGATGGGTGGATGGATGTGTGAGTGGATGGATGGACAGACGGATGGACAAGGCACTGCTTCTGTGACATATGAGGGAGCAATCCCGGGTGACCCGCCCTTCCAGTTTTCCCAGTGTTTGCTCTCTGGAATGTGGGGCTTTCTACATCCAAATCAGGAAAGACCAAGGCAAGCTGGGACTTCCTCCTCTCTGGTCAAGGAAGGCCTGGGCCCCCCCCCACACAAGTCCTCCCCCCCTCCCCAGCCTTGGAGGGAGCGGAAGTGAAAGCCCAGAGACACCTCCACCCAGCCCAGCATCCGGGCCCTGGCAGTGTGACGGGGCTTGCAGGGCAGACACCGTGTTCTTAGAGCTGGCGGGGCAGGCAAGCCCAGGACAAGCCACAAATCAGACATGTTTGCCACACACACCACTGAGAGTTTGTATCCTTAACAGGATATTTGAAATCCTAGAGCAGGACTGGCTGTGCTCGACAGAACTCAGACCTAATAAAAGAGAACGCACTTTTTGGGGGGGGGGGATCACTGGGGTTTGAACTCAGTCTTTTTATTTGCGAGACGGAAGCTCCATCACTGGCACCCGGCCCTGGACCTTTTGTGCTCTGGTTATTTTTTAGATCAAGGCTCAATTTCTTCCTGGGGCCAGCTGGACCACAACCCTTCTCTTACTCTTCCCATCAAAGGTGGGGTGACAAGTGTGTACCCCTTCAGTCTCTCAGAGTTCCTCCCGGGGCTGGCCTTGAGCCACAATCCTGATCTTTGCTTTCTGGGTAGCAAGGATCGCAGCTGCGAGGCACGATCCTAGCTGCGAGGCTAGGAACGAAGCCTAGCACTGGTGGCTCACACCTGTAATCTTAGCTATTCTGGAGACTGAGATCTGAGGATAGAGGTTCGAAGCCAGCCCAGGTGGGAAAGTCTGTGAGACTCCTATCTCCAATTAACCACCAGAAATCTGGAAGTGGAGCTGTGGTTCAAGTGGTAGAGCACCAGCCTTGAGTAAAAAAGGTAAGGGACAGCTCCCAGGCCCTGAATTCAAGCCCCAGTACCAGCAAACACACACACACACACACACACAGAGATCTAGGAATGGGGAACACGGTGCTAACCTTTTTGCACAGAGATAAAAGCATCTATAAAGTCCGCAGTGGTTCATCTTTCGGTGACACCCAGGCCCAGAAGCCAGCATGGCAGGGCCCCGAGTAAGGCAGAGCACAGAGCCCACCCTCCCTTGGGGAGGAAAACCTGGGGGCCTTACGCCAGAAGTCCCTGTGGGGCCCCAGAACAGCCTGGCGACCCCCAGGTCAACACCATGCATCTACTAACCACATGGGCACCGTCTGCCTGCTCCTCAGAGTGGACACCGGCCCTGGTGGCACAAACGCCACCGCAAGTGAGCCCCTGTCCTTCCCGTGAACTGGCCTGTGCCGCCCACAGCACGGGGGAGAGAGGAAGTGAATGGAGCCAGGCACGGGGCTCCCGCCCATCATCCCCACCACCCACCCCGGGCAGGAGGCTGAGAGCCGAGGACCCCAGCTCAAAGCCAGCCCGGGCAGGAAAGCCCATGAAGCTGTTACCTCCAATGAACCACCCGAAAACCCCGGAAGTAACGCTGTGGCTCAAGCGGCAGAGCGCTGGCCTTGAGCTGAAGAGCTCTGGGACAGCGCCCAGGCCCAGAGTTCAAGCCCTGTTGGGCACCGGCTTGCAGCTTTGAGAGGTGGTCCTAGCCGGCCCACCTCTTCTCTAGCCCTGGGGCCGCGCGGCTGCCAGCCCCGCCTGCCTTCTCCAGGTCCAGAACCGGAAAGGCGGCAAAGGCGGCTCTAACCAGCCGCGGCTCTAACCAGCCCCGCCTCCCGCCTCAGACCGCGTGTGCGCCAAGATGGCTGCGGGTGATCAACCCAGAGGCGGTCCTGTAGGCCGTGATGTCCGCCCTTAGGGGAAGTCCCATGACATCACCCTTGATGGACAGCCTATCACAGTGCCTAGCTAGCCGCTCCAAATCCCTCCCCTTCCTGCCACCATTACTGCTTTATAAACACAACCCCAGAATAAATCCTCAGACATTCCTTCAACTTCTCCCCGGAATCGTCTGCGTGTCCTGTGTCCTGCCTTAAACGTAAGGGGGCTCGGGGTGGGCGGTTTCGCGACTCTACCTCTTCTCGGCTCTACCCCCGGGATACGCTCCCTGCTCCTCCTGCCGGCGGGAGAAGCGCTGGAGCAGAGTGTCCCCAACATAATTGGCGAACGAACGCACAGCAAACGAATGTGGGGCTTAGAAGTTCTACCGGCGAGCCAAGTAAGCCTTCACAGAGGTGAGCGTATCCCCCATGGGGCAAACCCAAAGTCAGCGGAGCGACCCACCCTTCAGACTTTTGAGGTTCACGCTCCAAAATAACGGACAGGACATTTCAGACTCCCGGGCCAAAAGGATCCAGGAGGCCTTGACACACGCTGCCCCTGTGCGGCTGGCGGGGGCTGCTAGCTGGACAGCTCGGGGCCCCGTAGAGCAGAAAGTGAAAAGGAGGAAGTGGACTTGGGAGGGGAGCTCCCTCAGGGGGTCTTTCCAGTCCTCTCTGCCCTTGAGGCTTGTTTTTCCCCAGGCCCCCTGGAGAAAAGTGTCTGGGCACGGGAGGGTTCTGTGGTGGAGCGAGGGTGCTGTTGAGGGGAGGGAAGCGGCCTTCCCGCTGCCCAGGAGGAGAGGGGCTCGGCGCCTCACTCCGATGGGCCCATGGACGAGCCTTAGCCTGATCCCCCAGATCCTGGGCCAGGCACCTCGGTCCCAGGACACATGGTGGCTGAGCGGGGTAGGGGCGGGCGGCCTCCACTGCCTCGTCACCCCTCCACCAGAGGTTCCCCACCATCTTGCGTGGGCCTGGGAGAGGAAAGCCCTCTTGGGGTCTACCTGACCCTATCCCTCAAGGCTGGTTTCTCCCCAGCTCCCCCCCCAGGTGGTAAAGGGACACCTGGGGACAGTAAAGGCTCTTTTGAGACTGGGAAGCATTGCTGAGGAATGTATTGGATGGAGGGGAGACAGCCCCCTGGCTGCCCAGGAGAAAAACGGGCTTACTTGCTTAATATCTGCTTTAAAAGAGACAAGAAAAGCTTTTGGTTCTTGTTGATGTTTGCTAAGTTGGAGATTCAGTTAAATTCTGCTTGTTTGGCTAAATCCTAAACATTGGTTGGAGGTGGAGCCCACCCGTCCCCCAGGTGATGGGCATGCCAAATTCCTCAAGGCTGGGCAGGGACTTGAAGGTGTCTTGCTGTGAACCTGCTAAGGCTCTGACCAGCTCCACCACCATTAAGCTGTTCTGTTGGTGTCTTGTCTCCCATCTCCTGGACCTTCTCTGGTCATAGCATCCCACTTCAGCTCCCCACTGGAGCTGAACTGGTTTTTCAAAATGTGGCTTTGGAAATGATGAGGACTTTTTCCAACCAAACTGGACAGTACCAGGCCAAATGACGAATCAGGGACCCCTGACTACTTCGCCCCTTTTCAGCAGGAAGTAGTTCCAGAAGAGACAACCTCCGCCCATTCTCCCAGCCTGGTGCCCCTCCTCTGTTGTTAATTAAAATGAAAGGGGGGGAGCAGCCCCATGACCAGTTAAGGACAGCTATGTTTACATTAGAAACTTAAAGTATTGTTCATCAGAATAACCACCCAAGAGCACTCGCTCTTGAGGAATGTCTTCTCCTCATTCTCTCTAGGAGAAAACAAAGACCGTGGTGGATTTCCTCCTGCTCCTCCATGGAAATACGGGAAGCCTGCCGGCGTGCATCAGCGGTGGACAACATCGGAGGCAGCCAGCCTCCCTTCCTCCCAGTGCCCGGCCCTGTTTGCTTCCTGGACACTGCCTTGGCGTCTTTTGTGGTGCAATGTTTTGCTGTGGCGATATTACCTGCAGCTTTGCAAAAGAACTAGAATGGAGTATTGCACTGTTGTTTCCCTTTTGCCTTTCCTCTGCTGCTGAGCTTAGGGGTTCCCGTTGGAGGGAAATAGGCGTTGAGAGTTTGGCACCTTGCTTCAATGTTATGATATAATGTTTGCTAACCACATGCATTAAGTTACCAGCACCTTGGCTGCTGTGGACCTCCAGAGTCACCAGAGCCTGAACCTGCTTCTACCTCACCGCCAGAGAAGGGGAATGCTGCCTGCGTTACCATGAGTGGCGCAGAAACGGACTAAGAACTCCAATTTTCTCTGGACTGAGCCAGATGGGTGGCTCCTTCACCTACTCCCCTTTGTGGGAGAGGCCCCCCATTTGCCTTATGTCTACATTTGCCTTATGTTCACATTGCCTCTTGCTAGGACAAATAGGTCTCCTCTATTTCTTTAGTGATAAGCCAGGGCTGTCCAGTCAATGGTGGTCTTTTGTTTTTAGCCAATTGGGAACCCTATGAGGTTGGTCACGACACCCACCAGGACGCGCAGCCTACCGGGGTGTACAGGCGTGAGGCAGAAATAACAGGGCTTTCTCTTGAGTGCCAATTCCACTCTCCCCAAGTTCTATTGGGCTGGCAGGCCCTGCAGGTAAGTGTGCCTGAAGAGCTAGGATGTTAGCCCATGACGGGTAAGACCTCCCATGGGGGAGGCAACCTAAGACAGGCGCATTCTCGAGTAAGGCGCCTCCTGCTATTTAAAAACAGAAGGAGGGAGATGTTGAGCACTGGCTTGCAGCTTTGAAGAGGGGGACTTAGCCAGCCCGCCTCTTCTCCAGCCCTGGGGACGCACGGCTGCCAGCCCTGCCTGCCTTCTCCGGGTCCAGAACCGGAAAGGCGGCAAAGGCGGCTCTAACCAGCCCCGCCTCCCGCCTCAGACCGCGTGTGTGCCAAGATGGCTGCAGGTGATCAACCCAGAGGCAGTCCTGTGGGCCGTGACGTCCGCCCTTAGGGGAAGTCCCATGACGTCACCCTTGATGGACAGCCTATCACAGTGCCTAGCTAGCCGCTCCAAATCCCTCCCCTGCCTGCCACCATTACTGCTTTATAAACACAACCCCAGAATAAATCCTCGGACGTCGCTTTGACTTCTCCCCGGAATCGTCTGCGTGTCCTGTGTCCTGCCTTAAACGTAAGGGGGGCTTGGGGTGGGCGGTTTCGTGACTCTACCTCTTCTCGGCTCTACCCCCACGGGATACGCTCCCTGCTCCTCCTGCCGGCGGGAGAAGCGCCCAGAGCCGAGTGTCCCCGACAAAGCCCTATGACCAAGAAAACAACAACAACAACAAAAACGGAGAAAAGCTGGAAAGGGAGCTGTGGCTTAAGGGGTAAAGTGCTAGCCTTGAGTGGAAAAACTCAAGGACAGTACCCAGGCTCTCAGTTCAAGCCCCAGGATCCTCACACACACAACAACAATGGACTTGACTTTGAGAAGACCATGCCATGTACAGGCGTCGTTAAATCCGAGACCTCAAGAACACAGCTCTGAACGCCCTGAGCGACCTGGAGGGAGCATGGCCCAGCGGTTCCCGTGACAACTGAACTCGCCGGGGCACCCAAGGGTGCTGCCTGCTGGGCCCGGGGGCTCTTCTAGCAGGGGGTGGGGGCTGGAAGTGTGGTCATAAATGAACACAGACAGCCTAGCAATGGAGGACGTTGAACCTGCCACCCAAAGTTTGCCAAGACTTTTCTGGTGAGAGCAGAGGTGATACAAACACAAGCTTTTGGTCTTAGAGACTGAAAAAAGAGGTGTTTGGGTTTTGGGTTTTGGTTGGGTTTTTTGGATGGTCCTGGGGCTTGAACTCAGGGCCTGGGCTCTGTTCCTGAGCCTCTCTGTACTCCAAGCTAAAAACTCCAGCACTTGAGCCACAGTGCCACTTCGGCTTTTTCAATTTATGTGGTGCTGAGGAATCAAACCCAAAGTTTCATGCATGCTAAGGAAAACACTCTCCCACTAGGCCATATTCTTGGCCCCCCAAAGAGTTGTTTTGTTTTGTTTTGGCCAGTCCTGGGGCTTGGACTCAGGGCCTGAGCACTGTCCCTGGCTTCTTCTTGCTCAAGGCTAACACTCTGCCACTTGAGCCACAGCGCCACTTCTGGCCATTTTCTGTATATGTGGTGCTGGGGAATCGAACCTAGGGCCTCGTGTATACGAGGCAAGCACTCTTGCTACTAGGCCATAATCCCAGCCCCTCCCCAAAGAGTTTTTAATAGCACCAATTTCCCCCAGATAACCAATAAAACAGAAGCACACACAGGAAAAAGGACCTGAAGTGTGGGATAAATGGGTGGATTTTGCCACGACAAAGTGAAGCACTCATAGGACCTCAATTTCCACAGCTTCAAGAAAATGCCAGCGGTGACATCTTACTGACCTATCGGAGATCAGCATCTAGCCATGTGCTAGCAGCTCACACCTATAATCCTAACTATCTGGGAGACGGAGATCTAGAAGGTCACAGTTCCAAGCCAGCCTGGACAGAAAAGTCAGCAAGCCTCCATCTCCAAAATAAGCACACAAGCTGAACAAGAACATGAGGCCCTGTATTCAACCAAACCCCAGCATCATGCAATAAACCAACCACATGGTTGCAGGCAGAGGTGAATAGGAAAACCCATTCTGCTGGGGAAGAAACTTCAGAAATATACAATACTCTTCTTTTCTTTTCTTTTCTTTTTTTTTGGGGGGGAGGTCGGTTGTGGGGCCTGAACTCAGGACCTGGGCACTGTCCCTGGGCTCTTCAGCTCAGTGCTAGTGCTCTACTACTTGAGCCACAGCACCACTTCTGGTTTTCTGGTGGTACATTGGAGATAAGAGTCTCACGGACTTTCCTGCCAGGGCTGGCTTTGAACCGCAGTCCTCAGATCTCAGCCTCCTGAGTAGCTAGGATTACAGGCGTGAGCCACTGGTGCCTGGCTATAATACTTTCCTTGAGATTTTATTTTAATTTTATAAAATATTGCATAATAAATATTTATGATGACATGTAATGAGTTTATGATTTTTAACAAATTAATCAATGGTCCTTAATGTATCAGTGTAATTTTCTAGTGTGGTTAATTAATATCTATGACTCTGGCACAAATAATCAGAGCTCCTGGGGGTCTTGATCGTCACTGAGGAAGTGAAGGGTGCAGGTCCCCCCGCCATGAGGGTTATGCTCGGGCCTTCAAGTACAACCCAGCTGTGGTGTCACGACAGGAGATTTCTTTGTCCCTGGCCCCTGGTCACTGGAACGGCCTTGGTGACGTTTCTGTTCCACTGAGGAGACTCAGAGCGGGACCCAGAGGACCCAGCCAGAGTGACAGGTAGTGACTGGGCTCCTGTCCTGCCCCTGTGGGGGAACGGGGTGGGCTGGAGGCTGATGCATCACCAGCACCCCAGAGCCAAGCTGTCACCCTGCAGAAAGGGCTCCAAACCCACAGGACCCGGCCTCCCCAAGTCCACCGGGAGAGGCGGGGGCCTGGGGCTTCTCCAGCGGCCGCTCCACCGCCCTCCACAGTGAATGCAAGCGAAGCGCCTGCCCGAGGCCGGAGGGGGCTCCACCAAGTGACGGAACCTGAGGGAGAAGCGGAGAGCCGGGGGGGTCAGGAGCGGCCCATGCTGGCCTGTGTACCCTGGGCACTCGTGACTGGCCCCGTGGACGGGCACGGTGGGCACTCGTGGACTGGCCCCGTGGACGGGCACGGTGGGCACTCGTGGACTGGCCCCTGTGGATGGGCATGTGGGCACTCGTGGACTGGCCACCGTGGACGGGCATGTGGGCACTCGTGGACTGGCCCCTGTGGATGGGCATGTGGGCCACTCGTGGACTGGCCACCGTGGACGGGCATGTGGGCACTCGAGGACTGGCCCCCGTGGACGGGCATGGTGGGCACCGTGGGACTGGCCCCCGTGGACGGCATGGTGGGCACTCGTGGACTGGCCCCCGTGGACGGGCATGGTGGGCACTCGTGGACTGGCCCCCGTGGACGGGCACGTGGGCACTCGTGGACTGGCCACCGTGGACGGGCATGTGGGCACTCGTGGACTGGCCCCCGTGGACGGGCACGTGGGCACTCATGGACTGGCCCCCGTGGACGGGCATGGTGGGCACTCGTGGGACTGGCCGCCGTGGATGGGCATGTGGGCACTCGTGGACTGGCCCCCGTCGGACGGGCACGGTGGGCACTCGTGGGACTGGCCACCGTGGGCGGGCACGGTGGGCACTCGTGGGACTGGCCACCGTGGGCGGGCACGGTGGGCACTCGTGGACTGGCCCCCGTGGACGGGCACGGTGGGCACTCGTGGGACTGGCCCCCGTGGATGGGCACGGTGGGCACACGTGGGGACTGGCCGCCGTGGATGGGCACGTGGGCACTCGTGGGACTGGCCACCGTGGATGGGCATGTGGGCACCTCGTGGACGGGCCCCCATGGATGGGCACGGTGGGGCACTCGTGGACTGGCCCCCCGTGGACGGGCACGTGGGCACTCGTGGGACTGGCCCCCGTGGACGGGCATGGTGGGCACTCGGGACTGGCCGCCGTGGACGGGCACGGTGGGCACTCGTGGGACTGGGCCCTGTGGATATGGACAGTGGGCATTCGTGTGACTGGGCCCCATGGACGGGCACGGTGGGCACTCGTGGGACTGGGCCCTGTGGATATGGACAGTGGGCACTCGTGGACTGGGCCCCATGGACGGACATGGTGGGCACTCGTGGGACTGGCCGCCGTGGACGGGCACGTGGGCACTCGTGGGACTGGGCCCTGTGGATATGGACAGTGGGCATTCGTGGGAGGGCTGGAGGCTGGGGGGCTGGGCGCCACCCTGGAGGATCCCACAGGAGCCCCGTGCCCAGGGCCTGCAGGGCTCCAAAGCCCCCCAGCAGCCGAGGAAGGCACCGCTGGGGTTCCCCAGGCCACCCCTCCCCCCTCTCCTGCTGGCAGTGTGAAGGGGCCTCTTACTTCTAACACCCCAACCCTAACTCCCCTCCTCCTGTTCACTCCCAAGGCCTGCAAGCCAGGAGGCCCCCAAAGCTGAGTCACCCGGTCCCCCCTCGCGCATGCACGCACACCCCAGACAGCAGGCCGCCAGCATCTCTGTCTGCCTGACTCCGAGCGGGCGGCCCGTCCCGAGGCGCCGTCCTCCGGCTGGACCTCTGCCCCCGCCCGACACTGAACGGGCCGGAAAGCCATTCTCAAGTTCTGTCCCCTGCAGCCCCTTGAAATCCAGCCTTTCCCCGGGCGGCTGTGCTCCTCTGTGAGGGAGACTCAGCCAGACCTGGCCGCGGGAACGGCTGCCAGCCCACGGAGGCGGGCACGCGGTAGGAGGGCGGGACCGTGACCAAGGCCAAGGTCACTGTCCCCGCGCCCAGGGGGCATCCCGAGACGGAGGAGACAGAAGCTTTACGAGAACACAGGAAATTAAAGCGCACCAGCAACAGTAAATAAATAAATAGATAATAAAAAGACACCCTGCCAGGAAAGGGAAGAAGACGTTCCCCAGTTCTTGCTCACGCTGGTGCCCCAGGCACAGGAGGTACCTGAGGCTGAGGAGAGCCCCCCGGCAGGCACGCGGGTTCAAGTCCCACCGTCCCTCCTGACCGCAGCCCTAACTGCTCACAGAGTAGCCCAGATCTCAGTGTCCCCATGTGCAACCCAGAGGGGTGGAGGATTCGCATCTGCCTCCAGGGTCCACGTCGTGGGGGGGGGGGGTGGGCAGTGGCCTACCACCGGGCTGTGACCCACCCGCCATGCAGTGGCAACAGTACAACCTGCCACGACGCGACAGTCCCCCAGGGAAGGAGCATGTCTGGGCCACACTGTGGAGGAACCCTGGTGCCCCGGGGCCCCCTCCAGGGGCTCCCCACCCCACCCCCCACCCCACAGGCCACGCCTGACCTGATCTCCCGACTCCTCCAAGCTCCAACTCTCCCGTTCCTTCCCCGTCTCCCCGCACAGCCCTTCCGGAAGAGCTGGCCTTGCCCAGGGTCCCCCGGCCACCCAGATGGAAGGCCTCTCTCTCTCCTCTCCAACCCCCTTCCTCCTCCTCACGGCGCCCGTTCTCGGCCGGGCGGCCGGGCGGGCGCCTTCCGGGACGGCCATCGCGTTCGGGTGCAGGGAGGAGGCTGGCGGGACGGTGAATGGCCGCGCGCAAGGGGTGCGAGCAGGTTCAGAAATCCACTCCACGCCCGCTGTTCCGGGCTGCAGGCCCGCAGGTTCCCGTAGGCGTGCGCACACGCACAGATGCACGCGCGCGCTGCGCGCGCGGAACGCGGGTGCGTGGGCGGAGTCACAGAGGCCCCGCGGGGGGAGGCGCTGACCCCACCCCACCCCGGCTGCCAGGCCCACAGCGTGGCCTGTGACCTCCCGGCCGGGCCTCCTAACCCGCCGGCCGCACGGCGCTGTCCGTGCGTGGCTGGGCGCGCGCACGCACGCGCACGCACGCGCACGCACGCGCACCCGTGGCCTCCACTGCCGCCACGCTCTGAATCGTGGGGGTCTCCTCTCAGGCACCCGAAGGCCCCGGGTGCCCCCTGCTGGGGCGCGCGGAGCAGCCTGGGGGGGGGGGGGCTCTCTCTCGACCACATCTGAGGACAGGCCCGGAGACGGCGGGCCCGCCCGGTGGTTTCCATGACGACAGCGGAGGTCTGGGGCACCGTGACCCTGGCGAGCGGCTGGGGCCCACACGGGCACCCGTGAGCGCACACCCCGCTCAGACCTCCACCGGCACCCGCGCACGGGGCACGGGAGCACGCGTGCGCAAGGCACGGGGCACGGGAGCACGCGGGCGCGTGGGCGCACACGTGCAAGTCACAGGAGCACGCCATGCATGTGCACACGCATCGCCCTGCTCCAGCTCGAGTCTCCCTTCTCAGAGCCGGGCGGCTCGCCCGGCAGCAGGGGAAGGGGGCCCTCGTCCCTCCCCACCCGTCGGCAGCCTGGAGGGGGGCAGGACGCCGCCACGCTGGGGTGGGGGGGGCGGCTGCTCTCCGAGTCGCAGACCCCGGGTGGACTCCTCCGGAAGCGAGGCTGAGCACCGGCACCGGGCAGCCCCGCCCGGCGCAGCGGAGGCCCCGGGGAGGGGGGGGGGGTTGGACATCTGCTGGGTCAGCAGCTCCCAGAGCCCCCAGACTCCCCCGGGGCCGGTCCTCAGATGCCTCCCCCCCCCACCATCCGCCTCCCCCCTGCTCCCAGCCTCAGCCTTCCTTGCTCCTTCCTGCCCACCACCCCCCCCCCCAGGAGCTGACTCAGCTCTCAAGCCCGCCACACCCCCTCCACCACAGAGGAAGAACCCCGACCAAGCTCCGGTCACCAGGGAGATGACCACGGAAGTCCTCCAGTCCAAAGAGAATCAGACCGTCACGGCCCGTCCGGACCCGGAGCCCAAACGCGGCCTAATTTGGACATGGAACTGTCAGAGATGCAATCAGGGAAGAAGAGGTCCGTCTGCAGTGGTGTGGGTCCTTAATCCAGTAGGACAGTGTCCTTATAAGAGGAGAGGGAGGGAGGGAGGGGGGGCGGGGGGAGCTGAGTGGAGGAGGCCCTGTAATGATGGAGGTAGAGAATGGAGAGGTGGCCTCCAGCCAAAGCCCCCAGGGCCTGCCGAGCACCGGCACCTCCCTCAGGCAAACGCTCTGCCCCTCATGGCGGGGGGGGGGGGGGGGGGGGGGGGGGAGGGGGGGGAGGGGGTCCGGTGCCCGCTCGCTCAGGCCCGTCCTCCCAGCCACTCAAGAAGCTGAGATCCGAGGACCACGGTTCAAAGCCCGCCCAGGCAGGACGTGCATGAGGCTCTCACCTCCGGTGAATCACCCGCACGTCAGAAGTGGAGCCGTGGCTCAAGCGGTAGCGCACACCAGCCTGGACCCGAAGGGACCCGGGGGCAGGGCCCAGGCGCTGAGTTCGAGCCCCGGGCCCAGCACGAGCGGGGCAGGGGGCTGAGAACTCGGAGGCCCCGGGCATGGCTGACACAGGGCTTTCCAATCCCAGGCCCGAAGCAGCAGTGAAGACTACACTCTCCCCTCCCTCCCCCTCTCCTTCCCTCCCTTTCTCCCCCCCTCTCTCTCTCCTTCCTTCCCTCCTCTCTCTCTCTCCCCTCCCTCCTGGGCCTCCCCTACCCCCCACCCCCCTCCCCCGCACAGCCTGTCCTGGGCTCCCCTGGAGAAGAAACCACTGGAATGACAGGAAAGCGATGGTGGCAGCAATCGCTCCCATCTCCAGGGCCCAGGGCTTCATTTCCTGCCTCCTCGCACCCACCTGAGACATGGCAGGAAATGAAGAAGCTTCCAGAAGTCACAGCACGGCACCCCCAGGTCCCTGGCTGGTGTCCTCAGCCGTCCTCCCGGGAGCTCAGCCCGCGGTCAGGCCCTCGGCGAGGGGAAGGGCGCGTGTCCACCACAGCCGGGCACCATCACGGTGCTGCCGGGGGGCACGGGGCAGGGGCAGGGGCTGCCCGGGCCCCCGGCACTGCAGGCCAATGACTCTGGGCCCCTCGGCTACTCCACAAAGGGGGGGGGGGGCGGGCACATGACCCAAACACGCCAAAACAGGGCCAGGAACAGAGCTCAGATCCTCGGCACCCACCTGGTCTGTGCAAGGCCCTGGGGTGGATCCCCCGCGTGGGGTGGGGGGAGCGGGGCAGAGGCGGAGCAGCCCCCAAACACACCGGCGCTGCCTGAAGACTGGACACGCTGCGGGCCACCCAGGGGAGATGGGAGGGGGAGCCGCTGGGGTGTGGCCGGAGGGGCGGGGGGGTGGGGAGGGGGACAGGGAGAGGGGCTGGGATTGGAGGATCGTGGTTCAAAGCCAGCCCAGGCCAGAAAGCCCATGAGACTCTCATCTCCAATTCGCTACCAGAAACCCGGAAGTGATGCTGTGGCCCAAAGTGGTAGAGCGCCAGCCTCGAGTGAAGAAACCCAGAACAGTGTCCGGGCCCTGAGTTCAAGTCATACAACAGAGAGGGAAAGAGAGACGAGAGGGAGAGAAGGAAAAGGGGGGAGAGAGGAGGGAGAGAGGGGGGAGAGAGGGGGAGAGACGGAGAGGGATGGAGAGAGACAGAGAGAGGGAGAGGGAGGGAGGGGGAGGGAGGGGGAGAGGGGGAGAGGAAGGGAACATTTCAGTGTGCCATATAAAAATAAAAAAGCAATAACCATTTCTCCTTTACTTTCCCGAAGGTCCCGAGGGCTCTGAGGAGGAAGGGAAGGGGGACCTCGCGTGACCCCAGCCTCGAGTCCCTCCCCGGCCCCCCCCCAGGGGCCTGGCTGGCTGTGTGGGGTTGGCTTTGTATTATTTAAGGCCCAGCCTTTCCAGCTGTGCCTGGGCATCGTCCGGCCCGGCTGAGGGGCCGGAACACAGGGCAGATCTGCGAAAGGCTGGGGAAGGTAAATATTTTATGCCTGCTAATGCAAGGGCGCGGGGCGCGGCGGGGGGGGGGGGGACGGGCGGGAGCGGGGGCCACGGGACGTGCAGATCGTGGCGAGGCGAGCCAGGGACCCCCGCCGGCCACAGGGGGGGGCCTGTCCCGTCCTCACCCGCCTTCGGGGGCCATCCGCTGCCCCGGGGAGGGGCCAGAGCTGTTTGGGGGGAGACAGTAGCAGCAAAACAAAAGCCTTGACGTCAACAGGCCAAAAGGGGCGCACCCCCGGCCAGGCCCGTGTGAGCCAAACCACGCAAGAGGCAAAAGCCAGCCCAGACGGGAAAGTCCGTGAGTCTCATGTCCCATTAACACCCCCCCCCACACACACACACCCCTAAAAGCAAGAAGGGGAAGGTGATGGCTGGCGCCTCACCCCTGTAACCTGAGCCCCTGAAGAGCGTGGCACGGAGAGGACCAGAGACCCCTTCTCAACAGGCAGCTTGCACGGCACAGGCCTTGCTGTCCTAGCTCGGGCCAGATGCCCGGCAGGCCCGAGACCCTGTGTCAAACACAACCCGCCACCACTGGGTGCCGGTGGCCTTCGCCTGTGATCCTAGTTCCTTAGGAGACGGAGATCTGATGAGGATCGCGGTTCAAACCCAACCTGGGCAGGAAAGTCCATGAGACTCTTATCTCCAACGAACCACTAAAAAGCCAGG
>NC_063177.1:54565466-54662639 GCF_023159225.1 Perognathus longimembris pacificus
GGGAGTCACCCGGGCAGTGGCCTTCACTGTCAATAAATGCAGTGGCCTTTACTGTCTCCTGGGCAGTGGCCTTCGCTGTCACTAAATGCAGTGGCCTTCGCTGTCACCAGGGCAGTGGCCTTCACTGTCCCGAGGCAGTGGCCTTCGCTGTGACCTGGGCAGTGGCCTTCGCTGTCACCAGGGCAGTGGCCTTCACTGTCACCTGGGGCAGTGGCCTTTGCTGTCCCCGAGGCAGTGGCCTTCGCTGTCCCCTGAGGCAGTGGCCTTCGCTGTCCCCTGAGGCAGTGGCCTTCACTGTCAGCGGGCATTGGCCTTTGCTGTCACCTGGGCAGTGGCCTTCACTGTCACCCAGGCAGTGGCCTTCGCTGTCCCCTGAGGCAGTGGTCTTCACTGTCACCGGGCAGTGGCCTTCGCTGTCACCCAGGCAGTGGCCTTCGCTGTCACCCGGGGCAGTGGCCTTCGCTGTCACCCAGGCAGTGGCCTTCGCTGTCACCCAGGCAGTGGCCTTTGCTGTCCCCGAGGCAGTGGCCTTCGCTGTCACCAGGCAGTAGCCTTCGCTGTCACCTGGAGCAGTGGCCTTCGCTGTCACCTGGGGCAGTGGCCTTCGCTGTCACCTGGGGCAGTGGCCTTCGCTGTCACCGGGGCAGTGGCCTTCGCTGTCACCGGGGCAGTGGCCTTCACTGTCACCCGGGCAGTGGCCTTCGCTGTCCCCTGAGGCAGTGGCCTTCGCTGTCACCCAGGCAGTGGCCTTCGCTGTCCCCGAGGCAGTGGCCTTTGCTGTCAGCGGGCAGTGGCCTTCACTGTCCCCTGAGGCAGTGGCCTTCGCTGTCAGCGGGCAGTGGCCTTCACTGTCACCCGGGCAGTGGCCTTCGCTGTCCCCGAGGCAGTGGCCTTCGCTGTCAGCGGGCAGTGGCCTTCACTGTCACCCGGGCAGTGGCCTTCGCTGTCCCCGAGGCAGTGGCCTTGCTGTCACCGGGCAGTGGCCTTTGCTGTCACCAGGGCAGTGGCCTTCACTGTCACCCGGGCAGTGGCCTTCGCTGTCACCTGGGCAGTGGCCTTCGCTGTCACCTGGGGCAGTGGCCTTCGCTGTCACCCGGGGCAGTGGCAATTGCTACAGAAGCTGAGACAAGGATGGACACCGCTGGCAGGCCTGCAGTTGAAGAAGATTTAAGTCAGGACTCAGCTCCACTTGCCCCCTTCCGTCTCCCCACCCAATCCCATCGCAATTCCTCAAATCCGTCCACAGTGCCGGCCTGGGCCGCCAGCGTGTCTGGTCTCCCCCTCCCAGAGGGCCTCCTCCAAACAGAAGCAAGTCTTTCCAGCAGCAAAGGCTGAGGAGGGAGTCCTTACCCCCAGTTCCCCAGGGCTGGGTGAACAGGCTTGGCCCGAGGGGCCAGGGGTACGCGCAGGCTGACCAGCCCCCTTTCGTCTCCCAAGGAGGGCAGGGAGGACTGAGAACCCCAGGGCACTCTGTTGGCTTTACTGAGGACACAGGTCCGTGCCAGTCTGCACTCGCCATGGCCCTGCTGGGGGCAGACTCGGCTGCGGAGGACAGGAGCTGACTCAAGTCTGCACACCGCCCCATCAAGTCTGCACACCGCCCCATCTCTGAAGATGCACAGACAGGATAAGACACCTGGGCAGCCCGGGACTTTGCTCTCCTCTGGGCAGAAGCCATCCTGAGCGCCTGCCTGTCCAGAGAGCCCAACATGAGGCGCTGGCCCGTCCTCCTGGCCGGGGCTCTGGCCGCCCTCCTGTCTCCCGGGGCTCCCGCGCCTGTCCACAGACAGCGCCCCCAGAACAAGGTCCTGCTCGTGTCCTTCGATGGTTTCCGCTGGAACTACGACCAGGACGTGGACACCCCCAACCTGGACGCCATGGCTCAAGAGGGGGTGAAAGCGCGCTACATGACACCTGCCTTCGTCACCATGACCAGCCCCTGTCACTTCACTCTGGTCACCGGTGAGTGTCGGCCCTCGTCCGGGGACGGGAGAGTGCAGCAAAGGGGAGCTCCCGGCTCCAAACAGGGCCCCCAGAGACCACCCCCCTATCCCCCCACAGGGACTTCTGGGGGCCCCAGAGACCACGCCCGCACAGGGACTTCTGGGGGCCCCAGAGACCACGCCCACACAGGGACTCCCTGCTCCCCAGAGACCACGCCCACACAGGGACTCCCAGAATCCTATAGGAGCAAGCCATAGAGGGCAAATAAAATGCCCACTCAGGCTGGGGCGTGGCTTCCAGAGGAGGCGTGGCTTCTCGGGGGGCTTCCCGGGGAGGCGCGGCTTCCCATGGGTGGGGCTTCCCGGGGAGGCGGGGCTTCCCGATGAGGCGTGGCTTTCCGGGAAGGCATGGCTTCTCGGGGAGGTGGGGCTTCCCGGTGTGGTGCTACCAAAGGAGGCGGGGCTTCCGGGGGCGGGGCTTCTCAGGGGCAGGGCTTCCAAGGGAGGTGGGGCTTCCTGGGGAGGCGGGGCTTCCCGGGGAGGCATGGCTTCTCAGGGAGGCGGGGCTTCCTGGTGTGGTGCTTCCAAGGAAGGCGGGGCTTCTCAGGGGCAGGGCTTCCCAGGGAGGCGGGGCTTCTCGGGGAGGCGGGGCTTCCCGGGGAGGCATGGCTTCTGGGGGCAGGGCTTCTCAGGGGCAGGGCTTCCAAGGGAGGTGGGGCTTATTGGGGAGGCGGGGCTTCCCAGTGTGTGGCTTCCCGGGGAGGGGAGGCGGGGCTTCCGGGGAGGCGGGGCTTCTCAGGGGTGGAACTTCCCTGGGAGGCGTGGCTTCCCGAGGAGGCGGGCCTGGCGTGGGGCCCAGCTCACCTGGCCCATCCACCCTCCCTCAGGCAAATACATCGAGAACCACGGTGTGGTCCACAACATGTTCTACAACACCACCACCACGGTGAGGCTGCCCTACCACGCCACCCTGGGCATCCAGCGCTGGTGGGACAACGGGAGCCTGCCCATCTGGATCACGGCTCAGAGACAGGTGACACGGCCCACGGCCCACGGCCGGGATGCGGGCGGGGAGGCCTGGGGGCCTGGCCCGGCAAGGCCATGACCACAGGCGATCGCAGCTGGCAGGGTCCCTGGCGCCGTGGTGGGGACCCAACTCTGTTGCCCCGTGGAGGGAGGGGCCGGCGCCCTGGGAGCCCCGGGGCTGCTGGGAGGAGGGCCACGGAGGGCCACGGGAAGAGAGAACTATGACCCAAGAAGGAAGTGTCAGCCATGAAGCAGCTTATCTCTTGCAGGCCTGCCCCACCCCTCAGAGGAGCGCAGATTAACGGGAGGAGGGCTGAGGTGTTCCGTGGACAAATCTCACTAATTCCTAAAGACTTGTAGCCCCAAAGCCAGAGGGAGGTTTGCAGAGCGGGGCGGAAGGAACACCAGAGGCCACGCCACCCTCCTAAGGGCCAGCCGGAAGCCGGGCGCGGGTGCCTCCCGCCTGTGAGCCTAGCTGCCCAGCGGGCTGAGACCTGAGGATGGCGGCTGGGAGCCTGACAAATCAGAGAGACGCTTGATGCACTTAACTAGCAAAACTGGGAATGGAGCTGTGGCCAAGCGGTAGGGTGCCAGCCTTGAGCTAAAAGGCCGAGCAAGAGCGTGAGGCCCTGAGTTCAAGCCCCAGTACCGGCACTAATAATCACAATAGATCCAGGTCTACTCAAGTCAGAGAATCACCTTGCTTCTGTGCAGGACACCGAAGCCCCTCACTGGGCAGCTGCTCTGGTGCCTGGTCCCCAGATGGGAGGACAGGCACAAAGCCGCCACCGTGGGGGGAGGTGGATGACCAGGCTGCAGGCCACGGGGCGGGTGGACAGTGGGGAGGGCGGGGCCTGACAGAGGACACGTCATGGCGTTTAGCACGTTATGTCCACTCCCCCTCAAATCTGCTTTGCCCTCCGGCAAGGCGTTAATGAGTGCTGCTTTCACGTGCTGGTCCTCCGGCTCGCACTCGGGGCCTCAGTGCTGCCCCTGGGTTTTGCTCGCTGTTAGCACTTCGCCTCGTGAGCCACAGCTCCACTTCTGGCTTCCGGTGGTTCATGGAAGACAAGAGTCTCCCAGACTTATCCGCCGGGGCTGGCTTTGAACCACAGTCCTCCGAGACCCAGCCTCCTGAGCCGCTAGGGTTACAGACGTGAGCCACCGGCGCCCCGTTTCAATACGGGGCGTTTTAGCAAATGGCTCGCCCGGTTCACGGGCGTGGGCAGGAGCGGGAAGCGGAGGAGCCCAGGGCGGCGAGGGGCCCGGCGGCCCTAACGTGGCCTTGCGCCGGCAGGGCCTGAAGACCGGCTCCTTCTTCTACCCCGGCGGGAACGTGACCTACCGAGGGGAGGCCGTGACGCTGAGCCGCAAGGAGAGCGCCTGGCACAACTACTCGGATGAGCGGGAGTGGCGGGCCAACGTGGACACGGTGATGGAGTGGCTCACCCGCGAGGACCTGGCGCTGGTCACGCTCTACTTCGGGGAGCCGGACTCCACGGGCCACAAGTTCGGCCCCGAGTCCCCCGAGCGGAGGGAGATGGTGCGGCAGGTGGACAGGACGGTGGGCTACCTGCGGGCCAGCATCGCGCGGCACCGCCTCGGCGAGCGCCTGGACCTCATCGTCACCTCCGACCACGGCATGACCACGGTCGCCAAGGCGGCCGGCGACCTCGTGGAGTTCCACAGGTTCCCCAACTTCACCTTCCGGGACGTCGACTTTGAACTCCTGGACTACGGGCCCAACGGGATGCTGGTCCCCAAGGAGGGGAGGCTGGAGGAGGTGTACCGGGCGCTGCGGAGCGCGCACCCCCGGCTGCACGTCTACAAGAAGGAGGAGTTCCCCCGGGCCTTCCGCTACGCCGGCCACCCCAGGATCACCCCCCTGCTCATGTACAGCGACCTCGGCTACGTCATCCACGGGGTGAGTCGCCCCCTCCCGGAGCCTTGGGCTCCTCCCCTCCTTCCGGTGCTACCGGGGATTTGAACTCGGGGCCTTTCACTTGCCGGGCAAGCGCTCCCTCCTCCACCTGAGCCACACCCTCAGCCCTCCTGTCTGTAGTTGTTCTTCAGGTGGGGCCTGGTTTCCTTGCCTGGGCTGGACCTCGGGAAGGGGGCCTCAGCCCCCACGTTGACTCAGGGACCCCGTTTATTTCGTCAGCTCTTCACCAAGGCTGTCTTTGGGGTCACTCATTTGGGGGGGCGGGTCTCAGAAACTCTGCTACCCCCAAGTCCACAGCGCCACCCACTGGGGCTGGCTCACGCAGGTGCCACCCTGCACGGGCGGGGGGGCTGCTGGGGCCCCCCACGAGGCCCCGGGTCCCTCACCCCTCCCTGCAGAGACTGAACGTCCAGTTCAACACGGGCGAGCACGGCTTCGACAACGGCGCCATGGACATGAAGACCATCTTCCGCGCCGTGGGCCCCAGCTTCCGGGCCGGCCTGGAGGCCGAGCCCTTCGACAGCGTGCACGTGTATGAGCTCCTGTGCGGGCTGCTGGGCATCACGCCCGAGCCCAACGACGGGGACCCCGGCGTCCTGCGGCCCCTGCTCCGCTCGGGTGAGGCGGGGACCTTCCCCCCCCCCCCCGGGGTTCGGCCGCCGCACATGCGCAGGGCGTAAACGTCTGGGACCAGGCCGCCCCGCGAGCCTCCGCGGGGGGGGGGAACCCCCACTCATGGTGGCCTCTCCCCGCCTCACGGGGCCTTCCGCTCCCCACAGCCTCTCCTCTCCGGCCCCGCAGCCAGACAGCCCTGCCGGTGGCCCTGCTGGGCGTCCTGGCTCTTCTGGTCAAGATCCAGTGAGGCCCAGAGCTCAAGGTCAAGGTGAGACCTCCAGGCGGTGGGGGGGGGAAGGGGGGGAGCCGCTGCCCTGCCCCCGCCCGCCACACCGCTGGGCCCCTCCAGCCCTGCGCCCCCCGCGTGGAGGGGGCCTCCCCACCTGGACACAGCAACGCGGGCAGCGCCGCCCTCCCCCAAAGCCCGGGCCTCCCGCCTCCCCACGCGGCCCGCTTCCTGACCAGCCCCCCGGGGGGCCGGGCTGGGACCCCCCGAGCCGCAGCTCCCCTGACAGGATGCCAGCCTGCAGCGCGGAGGCAGCCGCCATGTCCGCCTGTCTCTGCCTGGCGCAGTCACGGGGCTGGGCCAACCCTGAAGAAAAGCTCTCGTTCCTTCTAGAAGCACAGAACGGAAGCAGCTAGCTGGGAGCCAGGCCCCGTCAGGCCCAGCTTCCTCCGCGCTGACCTCAGACGCCAGGACATCCTCACCTTGTCACCTTGCTGACGCACAACAGTGGCGAGGGCCGGTGGAGGAGGGCCGTCCTCCCCGCTGGGGGGGGGAGGCTCAGCCAGGCCTAGGAGAGGGCAGTCCTCCACCCTGACCCCCAGTCCTCCACCCTACACCCCGGTCCTCCACCCTGACCCCCAGTCCTCCACCCTACACCCCGGTCCTCCACCCTGACCCCCGGCCCTCCACCCTGACCCCTGGCCCTCCACCCTGACCCCCGGTCCTCCACCCTGACCCCCGGCCCTCCACCCTCACCCCCGGCCCTCCACCCTGCACCCCCGGCCCTCCACCCTGACCCCCGGCCCTCCACCCTCACCCCCCTGGTCCTCCACCCTGACCCCCGGCCCTCCACCCTGCACCCCCGGCCCTCCACCCTCACCCCCGGCCCTCCACCCTCACCCCCGGCCCTCCACCCTCACCCCCCTGGTCCTCCACCCTGACCCCCGGCCCTCCACCCTCACCCCCAGTCCTCCACCCTGTCCCCAGCCTGGTTCCCACCTGAACTCACCTGTGTCCTCCCAGAAGCCTCAGGGGCCACCCTATGGCCCACCCAGCCGGTTTCCCACCACCTGCTCCCTCCCTCCCTCCCTCCCTCCCTCCCGGCCTCTGCCTCTCCCTCCTCACTCCGCCCTGCCCTTTCTCTCAGCAGTCTGGGTACTTGGTCTTCCAGGAAGCCTCTGGAAGTCTCTGGAAGCTGCCCATGGGCCCCATGTCTCTGGCCCTGGCGGGGGAGGGGGTCAATAGATATGGATGGGGCCTTGTTTTCCCAGATTATTAATGTCTTTGTCCAACAACACACACACACACACACGCACGCACGCGCGCACGTGCACACACACACACACACACACACACACACACACAGGCCCACGTCTAGCCACTCCAGGGATGAAGCAAGCAAGCCCTTGCCCAGACTTCCCACCGCTGTCCCGCAAAGCATCAGTTCCCACTGCTGCCCAGAGGGGGCGCACGAGAGCCCTGCGCTCACAGCCCGCGGCGGGGCAGGGGGGGGTGACCCAGCCAGAAGGGCACTTGGAATGGCTTCTGGCCTCAGCCCCGGGAGGGCACTGCCCAGCAAGGCACGGGTGGAAATAAAGGACCAAGCCGTCACTAACCCCCAGACATGGGGGGGGGATTCGCGGGGGGGGGGACAGGAGGACTCTATTCTCCAGGCCGCTGCTTTCCGTCCAGCCTCCCAGCTGCCCCAGTGGGTAATAAATCGCCAATTCGTCCGGTCGGCGGCCACCCCAGGGGACCGGCTTCGTTCGGGCTGCGGCGAGGCCCCGCTGGGGCGTCAGCCAGGACGGGCACGGGGCGGCCCTGCGCGCGCACAGAAGGCAAGGGAGACATCAGGAGGCTCTTTATGCTCCAACAGGGAGCCAGTGTGGTCTGCAAACCACGCCGCCCAGCAAAAACACACAGAGGGCGAGGGGCACCCTGCAAACCAAGTGGGGCGGCCCGGCCCTGGCCCCGTCAGCCCCGGGGGCGCTGGCATTCAGAGCGGCTCCGGGGCGCCTGGGCCTGGCGAGGGGGCCGTGGAAGGGGCGATACCATCGCGGCCCCGACTTCCTTGTCTTGGGGACATCATGATGACACGTGGTCCCCAGGGAGGGCAGCACCCGCCCCCCCCCCCCCCCCCCCGCCTCAGGATGGGCCACAGTCCTGCCGGCAAGAACCCCGAGCTGATCGAGCCCGGACAACGACACCCGCGGCGACAGTGCCGGGCACTGTGTCGGAAGCAAGGGGGTGGCGGGGTGGGCGCGGCCCGCTGGGACAGACATACACACACACGCGCACACACACACGCGCACACACACACGCGCACACACACACACACACACACACACGCACGCTCCACCGCTCGCCCCGAAGCCAACTCTATTCCAAAGCCATGACGTCCGGCTCACCTCGTCCGTCGTCCACTTCCGAGTGCTGGGCCCACGGGGCGGGGGACGGTCACTCGTGGGTTCACCCTAGGAAAAGACAGGAAATCGGGCTGGGGATATAGCCTAGTGGCAAGAGTGCCTGCCTCGGATACACGAGGCCCTAGGTTCGATTCCCCAGCACCACATATACAGAAAACGGCCAGAAGCGGCGCTGTGGCTCAAGTGGCGGAGTGCTAGCCTTGAGCGGGAAGAAGCCAGGGACAGTGCTCAGGCCCTGAGTTCAAGGCCCAGGACTGGCCAAAAAAAAAAGACAGGAAATCACCACTCTCTCCAACACTCCCTAACGCCCCAGCCGGGCAGCTCACCAGCGCCCGGCCCCAGTCCCTGTGTCCGCCCGGGGTGACGCCGGCCTGCCCGCCGGCACCGGCTGTCCTGTCCGTGGGGGCGCGTGCCGGGCCAGGGCCAGCCCCCGCGCTCCAGCCTCCCCCGGCTCTGGGGCCCCGGCCCTGGGTGAGTGGTCCACTTCTCTGGGCCGTACTTTCCTCATCTTAAAACGAGGAGCCACGGCTGGGTGTGCACACCGACAATCCCAACACGTGGGAGGAGAAAGCAGGAAAATCTGGTGCCTGGATTCTGTCTGTAAAAAAGAAACCGGCTGTACCTGTCCGGCGGGAAGCACCAAATGTTCACACACGGCTTAGAGGGGGGTGTGGCTTGTGGAAGACCTTAAATGTACTAAAGAAATCGGGGCTACAAATCCCCTGTAGCAGACGCTGAGGACCCCACCAGCCCATTAAATTCATCGCCAAGCCTTCGTTTTTGTGTGTGCGTTCTGGTCCTGGGGCTTGGGCTCAGGGCGCCCCCCCCCCCCCCCCCGTTACTGAGCTTCTTGCTCAAGGATGGCACCCTACCACGGAAGCCACGCCTCCGCTTCTAGTATGTTGCTGGTTAATCAGAGCTGAGAGGCTCACACACTCTCCTGCCCAGGCTGGCTTCCAGTGAGGATCCTCCAATCTCAGCCTCCTGAGTGGCTAGGGCTACAGATGGGAGCTTTCAAGTCTCCCAACCGCAAACAAACAAGGGCAGCAAACGAACATGGCAATGGCCGAGTTGTGACAGGTCACACTGCTTTATCTGCCTGCGACTCGTTTTTTCTGTCCACCCTCAGTTTTTCTGTTACTGCTACTCGTCTCCCATTTTTGTCAGTAATACCATCTTTTTCCCTTTAAAATAAACTGCATGGGAAAGAATGAATTGACTTAAAGAAAATAATGCCTAAATAATAATATGACTGGATGCCGACGGCTCACACCTGGAATCCTGGCAACTCAAGCTCAAGAAGCAGGCAATTCAGTGAGACGCTGACCTCCAGTTAACCACCCAAACAGCCAGAACCGGAGCTGCGGCTCAAGTAACAGAACGCTAACCTCCAGCAAAAGAGCTCAGGGAGCGTGCCCAGGCCCTGAGTTCAAGCCCCAGCACCAGCACTAAGAGTAATCATAGTAATCACAGTGCGGGCGACTGCGAGAGGACTGACGAGCAGCTCCAGGTCAGCCTGCTGCGGGCCTGTGGCGCCCCATCCCCCCACCCGTGGCGATCCCACGAAGGCACGGGAGGCCGCTCCCAGCCCGGCGTGGCCAGCAGCCACAGACTGCCCGGGCCTCCGCGGAGACGGGCTGTGTCCCGGGTGCCTCGCGCCCTTCCTCGCGCCCTTCCGGCGGCCCCGTCCACGGTCAGGGCTCTCCCGCGTGCTGGCCGGGCAAGTCACCCGACAGAACACGGAACACGGCGGCCTGCAGCCTCCTGCAGAGTCGTCCCCGCCCCCCCCCCCCCCCGGCCAGAGCCGCCCTCCTCCTCCTGCTCCTCCTCCTCCTCCCTCCTCCTCCCCCCTCCTCCTCCTGCGCGCGGCCAGTTCAGGCGATGCGGCCAGGCCAGCCGTTCACCGGGCATCCTACAGACAGGACTGTCCCCTGTGGCACACCACTCCACAGAGAACTCCCTGTGTTGGGAGGCCTGGCGTCCCTGGCGTCAGTGACACGCTGCGGCCAGCAGGCGGCGCTCCTGGGCTCCTCAACACCCAGCTTAGCTTTCTCTGGCAGTTCCTGAAGCAGTGAGAGGAAGTCTGAATCTCCCTCCTCCCCCTCCTCCTCCCCCTCCTCCTCCCCCTCCCCCTCCTCCCCCTCCGCCTCCTCCTCCTCCCCCTCCCCCTCCTCCTCCTCTCTTCCCCCTCCCCCCTCCCTTCTCTTCTCCCTAGGCCTGGAACTGCTCAGATCCAGCCTGGTAGTCCAGGGCCAGGGCAAGTTTACCTGTCATCTGGAGCCGGGACTGAAGCCAGGAGCCGCACACCAGGCAGACGCGCGTCCACGGAGGACGTGCACGGAGCACACGCCAGGCAGACACGCATCCACGGAGGACGTCCACGGAGCACTCGCCACAGGAGCCGCACACCAGGCAGACACGCGTCCACGGAGGACGTGCACGGAGCACCCGCCAGGCAGACACGCGTCCACGGAGGACGTGCACGGAGCACACGCCAGGCACACCACTGTTAAGAAGTGAACCTGAGGGCTGGGGATGTGGCCTAGTGGCAAGAGTGCCTGCCTCGGATACACGAGGCCCTAGGTTCGATTCCCCAGCACCACATATACAGAAAACGGCCAGAAGCGGCGCTGTGGCTCAAGTGGTAGAGTGCTAGCCTTGAGCGGGAAGAAGCCAGGGACAGTGCTCAGGCCCTGAGTCCAAGGCCCAGGACTGGCCAAAAAAAAGAAGAAGTGAACCTGAGCCCTGCCCGGGTGCTCACACCTGTAATCCTAGCTACTCAGGAGCCTGAGATCTGAGGTTCGTGAGACCCAATTAACCACTCTGCAATTAGAAGTGGCGCTGTGGCTCAAGTGGTACAGCGCTAGCCTTGACCAAAAAGAGCTCAGGGACAGCGCCCAGGCCCTGAGTTCAAGCCCCACAATTGATCAAAAAAAAATTTTTTTAAGGCTGTAGGGTCAAATGTCTGATGGTGTTTTGGGGTATAGAAGGTCAGAGGCAACCCACACACACACACACATATATATACGCGTGCATACATGTGTACTAAAAATGAAAAGCAGATGAACCGATTCTAAATGCTATCTCTGGTACACACATAAGACTCACCCAGTGACATTCCAAGCATTTGAAAAACGCATGGTCTCACCAAGGCTGGTGAGCTGAGACCTTTAACTTGCCTACCATACATGCGTCTCCGTGTGGCTTTGCTGTTCTGATCCACTGATTTCATGCATCATCACTCGACCCAAAATGTGTCCTGGGCTCCTGCGGCGCTTCCCGTCCCGGGAGCTGGGGCCACGTTCTCCTCCCGAACTCACGCTGCTTTCAAGCGTGAAGTGTGTTCCTAGCCTGGTTCATGGCCTGTAATCCCAGCTACTCAGGAGGCTGAGATCTGAGGATTAAGTTTGAAGCCAGGCTGGTCAGGACAGCCTGTGAGACTCTTATCTCCAATTAGCCAGCAAAAAGAGAAAATGTGACTCAAGTGCTAGAGCGCTCGCCTTGATTGGATAAAGCTCAGCAAGAATCTCACACACGCGTTCTGAGGAAGAAATGAAAGCAAAGCTGGAAGGGGGCGGGGGTGGGGGGGCATTGTGCTTGACCTGGGCCTTGGTGCTGAGTGGTAACATTTCATTCCATTGGATACATGTCCAAGAGTTACCCAAAGAAAACAGGAGGAGGCTTGCCCAGGAAAAGAAAGCTTTCTTGCAGAGTGGGGAACAAGTCGGACTGCAACAGGACTGGATGGCCAAACAGAAACGGGGATTGTCGTAAAAGTCACAAGCTGGTGCAGCGGCACCACGACCACCCCACCTTCACCCACGACCACCCCACCTTCACCCACGACCACCCCACCTTCACCCACAACCACCCCACCTTCTCGGGAGTCCACCATGAAGAGGATCAAAGTCCCGAGCAAAACGTTCTCGAGAAGCCAGCCATCCCAACTGACAAAACTACGTGGAGTGGCGCCGTCTCCCTTGTCGGCTTCCCCACGAAGCCTCCGTGGGAGGACGGCAGCCTGGGCCTGCGCAGAGAGGCCCAACCTCACAAACGGCACCGGGGGCTGGAGGGAGGACGGCAGCACAGAACCCCAGACGCCAGAAGAAACACACCGTTCCCGTGTGCCCGCCCCTGCTGGCCCAGCGGCGATTCCTCACCTGACGCTTCAGGCCCGGAGACCGGAGCGTGGGATGAGACGGTGAGGGAGGAGCCCAGAATTTCCTGGACAGGCCCGGGGCGCACAGGTGCCTCGGCGCCTGGCCCTGTGGAGACCCCTGTCTCTGGTCCTGACACCAGTGGGGGCCCTCCCCCCCAGCAAGGGCAGGCACGCTGGGTCCTGGGACCAGGACTGAACACATTTTTTTTTTGTCAGTCATGGAGCTTGAACTTGGGGCCTGAGCACTGTCCCTGAGCTCTTTCACTCAAGGCTAGCACTCTGCCACGTTGAGCCACAGCTCCACGACCAGTTTTCTGGTGGTGAACTGCAGATAAGGGTGTCATGGAGACAGGCGCTGGCAGCTCACATTTGTCATCCTAGCTATTCTGAAGGCTGAGATCTGAAGATCGTGGTTCAAAGCCAACTTGGGCAGAAAGGTCCCCGTGAGACTCTTACCTCCCATTAACCACCAGAAACTGGAAGTGGCACTGTGGCTCAACGTGGTAGAGCACTAGTTGAGGGCAAAAACGCTCAGGGCAGCACGCAGGCCCTGAGTTCGAGCCTTACAACTGACAACAACAACAAAGTTTCAGGGACTTCCCTGCCCAGGCTGGCTTCAAGCTGTGATGCTCAGATCTCGGCCTCCTCCGCAGCTGCGGTGACAGGCGGGAGCCACCTGCCCCCAGCTGGGTACATTCTTTCAAGAAGCACGGCCTGAGCAGCTACATGGGGAATATGCAGCCCCAGAGGTGCAAGAGAAAACTCTCGGGGGGTCCAGCCAGCTGGCAGAGCCAGCTCCCCGTGGGACCCCCAGCCCTCTCCACCCCGTCCTGCACGGCACAACTTTACCCCTGCCCCTCTAAGCAGGGCGCGCGGTGGAACGCACTTTAACCCCGCCTGCCGGCCACCAGTCCGGTGCTTCTGGAGAATCCATCCGCTTGCCGGTGTTGGCAGGTGGGTGGCGAGGGCCTGCGCCGCTTTCGGGTTCACTGTGATGGGGTGTAGGGTCACCCTGTCAGGCTGTACCATCTGCCTTTGCGCTGCTTCCTGCAAACGGCCGCCCAGCACCTCCCTGCCCACCTCCTTCTTCTCTTGTTTCTATGAAGAATAAAGCGTGGCATCTCGCCTCCCATCTATTCACGTACCTGTTACCTCTGCTCTTTCCACACCGACTTTTCCCTCGTGAAAACTGCCAGACACACTAAGGAGAACGCCAACCGTCTGGATGCCCGCCCGCTGGGAATCGCCTGCTCCTCCTGGCCCTCGGTGGGCTGGGTGTCGCCCACACGGACGGCACGTGCTCACTCAGCCCCTCAGGATCCTCATCGGAGAGAGCCCGTCTCCTGCCTGCTGCCCCTGAGGCCGGGAAGGGACAGGGAGGCGTCCACAGGGCCCCACAGGCCAGGCACGGGCAGCACAGATGCGGGCCGCAGCTGCCCCCGAGGCCTGGCAGCGACGGAGGCCTGGGATGCCCTGTGGTTTCAGGCAGTGGGGCGTGGGTGCGGCGGCTGCTCGGGATGGCTGTGACGGGCAACTGCGGAGAGCAGCTGCAGCCCAAAATGCCCATCAGGATGCCCACAGGGGCAGGGGGCGGCCGAGGGCCCGCCTTTCCGGAACAAGCAACTGCATCCGCCGAGAATGCAGGCCTGGCTCCCTGTGTTCCCTGCTGGGTGGCTCAGCACCTTCCCGCCAAGTGTGTGTGCACACGTGTGTGCACCTGTGCATCAGAGCGAGGAGAGAAAACCAGAAAATTCATATTTTGTTTAATTCATCTGTCTGTATTGCTCTTTTCTGTGTGCTCCGTGTTCTTTTTAGTTCTGCTTTTCCCTCCCATTCTTTTCCCTGCCATTCCCAGTCATTGTATCTGACCCACCATCCCTGCCTACGCAATCTTAAAGCATGTTTCCTGACCGGGAGACAGCTAGAGAAGGGGTGACATGAACTCATGGGCTGGGAATGGGGCTCAGTGGCAGAGTGCTCGCCTAGCATACATGAAGCCCTGGGTTCGATTCCCCAGTACCACATAAATGGAAAAGACCAGAAGTGGCGCTGTGGCTCAAGTAGTAGGGTGCTAGCCTTGAGCAAAAATAGAAGCCAGGGACAGTGCCCAGGCCCTGAGTCCAAGCCCCAGGAATGGCAAAAAACAAACAACAAAAACCTCATTACCTGACTTATGTAATTGTAACTCCTCTGTCTATCAACTTTATAATAACAATGGATTTTTTTTTTAAACACGTTTTCTCCCTTTCCTGTCCCCTTCCCCATTGAACTTTCCTTCTACCTGCATCACAACTGCGCCCCGGCCCCACTGCTGTCTCCATTTCCCCTTCCTAATCCTCCATCCCTACCTTTCCTCCTGGCTGCCAATGTAATAACCTGGGGGTGGGGCGGGGCGGGAAGTCCCGCCCCACGTTGACATCTAGCCACGCCCCACTGCGGAGCATAAAAGGGAATCCCGCCCCCCATGTTAAGGGGACCGGAACCAGAGGGCGGGACTTCCGGGAAAAGAGGCCGAGGAGAGACAGTGGAGAAAGCCCGGCCTGGGGCCTGTGGTGCGGAGAGCCCCGAGGGTGGGCCTGCCTAGAGGAGAGGCTCGGGTCCGGATGAGCGCGCAGGGAGGCCGGAGCCCGGGCCTGCAGAGAGCGGAGGCCCGGAGCAGCCGAGCTCTGGGCCGGCGGAGAGCGGAGGCCCGCGGAGGAGCCCGGAGCCTGCAGCAGAGCAGACAAGAGGCCGAGCCCAGACAGAGCGGAGCGGAGCCCGAGGCCTGTGGGAGGCTTGAGGCCCGAGGCCTGCGGAGAAGCCGGGAGCCCGAGGCCTGCGGGGAGGCTTGGGGCCCGAGGCCTGTGGGAGGCTTGGGTCCTGAGGCCTGCGGAGAAGCCGGGAGCCCGAGGCCTGTGAGAGGCTTGGGGCCTGAGGCCTGCGGAGAAGCTGGGAGCCCGAGGCCTGTGGGAGGCTTGGGGCCCGAGGCCTGCGGAGAAGCTGGGAGCCCGAGGCCTGTGGGAGGCTTGGGGCCCGAGGCCTGCGGAGAAGCTGGGAGCCCGAGGGCTGTGGGAGGCTTGGGCCCGAGGAGAGGCGAGGGCTGCAGGAAGGAGGCTCGCCCCTCTAGAAGTTTGGGGGTTTGATGTGGTTGGAGGTTAAGGATTGGAGGCTCAGAGGTCAGGTCAGGAACTCAGTTCTGGGATCTGGGTAATTAGCCCAGGACGAGGCAGTCGAAGGCCAGCATTTGGAGGTGGAGGACTGTTTGGGTTCTGGGTTTTAGGTTGTAAATAAAATTCCTTGGTAAATAAAACCCCTTCCCACCTTAAGTTGTGCCTCCATGGATTATTCTCGCTCTCGGAATACAACACCAATAGAGATTGCCCAAACATCATGTTTTGTTTTGTTTTGCCAGTCATGGGGCTTGAACCCAGGGCCTAGGTGCTGTCCCTGGGCTCTTTTTGCTCAAAGCTAGTGCTCTACAACTTGACCCACAGCACCACTTCCAATTTTCTGGTGGTAATTGGAGATAGGAATCTCATGGACTTCCCTACCTGGGCTGGCTTTGAACCTCAACCCTCACCCTTCTGAGTAACTAGGATCACAGATGTGAGCAGCTGACACCCATCCTGTATTTGATTTTCATATGCATTTATCTATTGAATTTTCCTTATTTCTCATTCTCACTCCCTCCCTGACCACATTAACGAGATCTTCTCCACTTACCTCACTCTGCATTCTCAGTAACTTCCTCTATGAAGCTGCCCTGCCATGCCTTCCTTCCTATAAAACCACAGGCCTTCTATGATTCCTTCTTGTTCACTCTCCTGTTTACCCTTACCACCCTGCAAGGCTATGGTTTTCATAAACAATGAAGACACATCGATGCTTCCATGTTCATCTAAGTCTCTACATCGGTGGTGGTGACTGGTGTTCATTAAGAATCACCACAAACACCACGCTGCGGTTTATCACTTTCCATGGCTTTTGTAGCCAAGCCTCCTCACCCTGAGCAGAGGGCTGCTGTTAGCAGCCTTGAAATGGAAATCGTGTTTGATTACTGAGCCCCACTCCTCCAAAGTAACAGGAAAACACACCACAACCCAGCTACCACTCAATCTTAAATAATCTGAGTAATCACCAATGGAAAATTCTCCCTAAAGATTTGGCCCCATACATATAAATGCAGCAACAAAACAAAACACTTAAGTTAATGAATTAACTAGGCGATATGTCAACTTCAAGAGAAACAATACCACAAGAAGCATGTATAAGTACCTAAATGATTTCAAAGGGCAGGAAAACAAACACCTAAATGAGATGAAAGAGAATTCAAAGGAACAAAGAATTAAAGAAGATGCAGGATATGAAAGAGGAATTCAATAAGATATACAAATCTTGAAAAAAAATTGAAGTCTTGGAAGAGCTCCATAGCTCAAAGAAAAAAATACAATCAAAAGTCTAGATGAGGGCTGGGGATATAGCCTAGTGGCAAGAGCGCCTGCCTCGGATACACGAGGCCCTAGGTTCGATTCCCCAGCACCACATATGCAGAAAACGGCCAGAAGCGGCGCTGTGGCTCAAGTGGCAGAGTGCTAGCCTTGAGCGGGAAGAAGCCAGGGACAGTGCTCAGGCCCTGAGTCCAAGGCCCAGGACTGGCCAAAAAAAAAAAAAAAGCCTAGATGATAGAACAGAATAAGTTAAAAATAAGGTATCAGAGACTGGAGGTAAAGCAGAGGAATTAGACCACTCAGCTAAAGACACTGAAAAAACATGAACAGTTGAAGGCATGGCTCAGTTGGTAGAGCACTAGCCAGTGAGTGAAAATGTCAGGTGCCAAGTTCAAGTCCCACTCTCAGGCCAAAGACAGAGGGAAAATATTCATGGAATTTACAGGACCTCTGAGATACCACCAAAAGCAAAACCCACAAATCATGAGCATAGGAAAAGTCACAAACAAAAGTCATAGATAACCCATACAAGAGGATAATAGCAGAAAACTTGGTCAACTGTGAGAAAGAGGGGACTTCTATGTGAAGAGGGATTACAGAATACCAAATAGGCAAGAACAGAAGAGAAGTCCCCAGACAAATTAATAAGTAAAAAACTAAATATGTAAAACTACAAGAGGGAAGTCACAAGTCATACACAATGGAAACCCCATTAGAGTAGCAAATTTCCTAACACAAACTCCAAATATAAGGAAGACTTATAATCTGAACCCTGAAAGATAACAGTTGTCAACGTAGATTAGTATACCCAGCAAAGGTATGCTTCATAATTGAGGGAGAAATAAGAACCTTCCAAGATAAAAGCTAAAAGCTTCCATAACCATAAACAGGCACTGCAGAAGACGCTTAAAAGAATCCCACACAAAGGGAAAAAGTTGGCAGGGCATGAGTAGCTTAAATCTGCAAGCCTAGCTAATCAGTAGGCTGAGATCTGAGGATCACAATTGGAGGCCAGCCTTGGTAAGAAAGTCCATAAGACTCTTATCTCCAATTAACCAGCAAAAGGCCAGAGTGGAGTTGTGGCTCAAAGTGGTAGAAAGCTAGCCTTGAGCAAAAACACTCAGGGACAGCACCTAGGCCCTGAGTTCAAGTCCTAGATTTGGCACGTGTGCGCACGCACACACGCACACACACACACACACACCAAAGAAAAACCCAAGGCCAGATGGGTTCACTGCCAAATTCTATTAAACCTTTATAGAAGAACTAACACAAATACTCCTCAACTCCTCCATGAGAGTAAAGCAATGCTATCAAGCTCATCTATAAAGCCAGTATTACATCCATCCTGAAACCAGACAAGGACAGGGGGGAGAGAGAGAGAGAGAATTACAGACCAATCTCTATACCTGAACACAAAAATTCTCAGTGAAATACTTACAAACTGAGTTCAGCAACACGCTGAAAAGATCAAACACCATGATCAAATTGGTTTCATCCCAGGAATGCAAGGATGGTTCAATGTACAAAAAAAAATCAATAGGGGCTGGTAATGTGGCCTGGTGGTAAAGTGCTTGCCTAGCATGCATGAAGCCCTGGGTTCAATTCTCAGCACCACATAAACAGAAAAGGCCAGATGAGTGGTGCTGTGGCTCAAGTGGTAGAGTGCTAGCCTTGAGCAAAAAGAAGCCAGGGATAGTGCTCAGGCCCTGAGCCTAAGTCCCAGGACTGGAAAAAAAAATCAATACGTGTAATCCACCACAAATAGAATGAAAGACCAAAACACGCACACACAAAACACAAACAACGGGGCTGGGAATATGGCCTAGTGGCAAGAGTGCTCGCCTCGTTTATATGAAGCCCTGGGTTCGATTCCCCAGCACCACATATATAGAAAATGGCCAGAAGTGGCGCTGTGGCTCAAGTGGCAGAGTGCTAGCCTTGAGCAAAAAGAAGCCAGACGGTGCTCAGGCCCTGAATCCAAACCCAGGACTGGCAAAAAAAAAAAAAAAAAAAAACACAAACAACAACATATGATCATTTCAATGGATGCAGAAAAATCCTTTGACAAGCTTCAAAACCTCTTATAGTAAAAGTTCTGGAGAAATTAGGAATCAAAAAAAAAAAAATACCTGAACTTAATAAAGGCTATACATAAGCCTGTAAATGCGAAGAGTGAAGTAATTTCCTCTAAAGTCAGGACCAGGATATGGATGGTCACTCTCCCCACTCTCATTCAGTGTAAGTACTGGGATTCCTCACCACAGAAAAAGGCAAGAAGGAGGAAGAGGGAGGGAGGAGGAAGAAAAGGAGGGAAGGAAAAGGAGGGGGAGGGGGAGGAGAGAAATAAGGATTTAAATGAGGAAGGCAGAAGTCAAATTATTTCTAATTTCAGTCCCTTAAGATCACACACACACACACACACACACACACACACACACACACACACTCCTGGATCTGATACCATTTCAGCAATGTAACAGGATACAAAATCAACATACAAAATTAGTGGCCTTTCTGTGCACCAACAATAAATAGACTAAGAAATAAATCAGAAAAGCATTCCATTCATAATAGCTTCAAAAACACAAATCAAAAACAAAAACCCCTGGATATAAACTTAGCCAAGGAGATAAAAGACCTCTACAATGAAAATCATAGAACCTTGAAAAAAAGAAGCTAAAGGACACACTAAAAGATGGAAAAGCCTCCCTACTCATGGGTCGGCTGAATGAGCATGAGGAAAACGGCCTTACTGCCAAAAGCCATCTACAGACTCAATGCAATACCCTATTGAAGTCCCAATGTCATTTTTAGCAGAAATAGAAAAATCAAGCTGAAAATTCCAATGGAAGCATGAAAGACCCTTCATACTGGAAGTAATCCTGAGTAAAAACAACAACGTGGCCAGAGGCCAGTGGCTCAGGCCTGAGGATCACAGTTCCAAGCCAGGCCAGGCAGGAAAGTCTGTGAGACTCTTATCTCCACTAACCACCAAAAAGCAGGAAGTGGAGCTGTGGCTTGAGTGGTAGAGTGTCATCCTTGAGCAAAAAGCCTAGAGACAGTGTCAAGACCCTGAGTTCAAACCCTAGGATCAGCCAAAACAGTAACTACATAAAACAAGAGCAACGTGGAAGGTATCACAACATGACTCCAAATGACATCACAGAGTAACAAAAACAAAAACCAACACGAAGACCAGTGAAACAGAGCAGATCTGTTAATAAAACCACACAGCTACAGCCATCTAATTTTTTTTTTTTTGCCAGTCCTGGAGCTTGGGACTCAGGGACTCAGGGCCTGAGCACTGTCCCTGGCTTGTTTTTGGCTCAGGGCTAGCACTCTGCCACTGGAGCCACAGCGCCACTTCCGGTCATTTTCTGTATATGTGGTGCTGGGGAATCAAACCCAGGGCTTCCTGTATATGAGGCAAGCACTCTTGCCACTAGGCCACATTCCCAGCCCCATCCATCTAATTTTTGACAAATTTAAAACATACAATGGAGAACAAAAACTGACTCTTCTACAAATGGCGCTAGGGAAGCATATCTACCTACAGAACACTGGACGGAGATCCCAGAGCCCCAGCTCTCGCCCCATACAAACCCGGACTCCAAACGGAACACTGGAAATTCTGAAACCAATGCAGGAAAACATAAAGGAAAATGAAGGACACTGGCACAGGTAATGATTTTCTGAATAGGACTCCAATGTCCCAGAAAATAAGAGCAAGATTGGACAAATGGGACTGCACCAAATTACATTTTGTTCTGCACAGCAAAAGAAGCAATTACTAGAGCCAAGAGAAAACCCACCTAAGGAGAGAAAAATCTTTGCCAGCTATTCAACAGATAAAGACTTACTGTCCAGAATATACAAAGGGCTAAAAAACAAATTTAAATGGTGAAAGAGCAAATAACCCAATTAACAAATAAGCAAATGAACTAAGTAGTCTCAGAAAACGTACAAATGGCTGAAAGACACACGAAGGAAAAGTGTTGAACATCCTTAGCTGTAAAGGAGCTACAGCCAAATTACGCTGAGGTTCCATCCCATCCCAGTCAGAACGACCATCGTTTTTCTAAAAAGCCGGCACCGGTGGCTCGCCCCTACGATCCTAGCTATTCAGGAGGCTGAGACCTGAGGCTCATTCTTGGAAGCCAGCCCAGGCAGGAAAGTCCAAGAGACTCTTATCTCCAATTAAATTGCCGAAAAGGCCAGAAGCGACACGGTGGCTCGCTGTGGTTAGAATGCTAGCCTTGCACAAAGGAGCTCAGGCACAGCGCCCAGGCCAGAGTTCAAGGCCTGGGACTGGCAAAAAAAAAAAAAATGCTGGCAAGGACAGAGGAGGAAAAAGAACCTCACACACCGTGGGTGGGAATGTAAACTCTGTGCAGCCACTATGGAGCTCAGCACAGAGGTTCCTCACAAACCTGAAAGCAGGTCCACCTTCTGACATGGCCACACCACGCCTGAACTCAGATCCACCAGAAGGAATCCACACTGGTAAACAAGAAAGACACACCTGCAAGCTAGTGCTTACTACAGCTGCGGCCACTCTAGGCAAGCGGTGGAGTCAGTCAAGTGCACAACTACAGGGAGAGAGACAAACAGACAGGCACAGAACTTTAGTGTAACTGCTTAGGGAGATAAAGGGGGAGAAGGGCGGGCTGGGAACCTGGCTTAGTGGTAGAGTGCTTCATGCTAGCAGGCATGAAGCGCTGGGTTCGATTCCTCAGCACCACGTACACAGAAAAAGCCAGAAGGGGCGCTGTGGCTCAAGTGGCAAGAGTGCTAGCCTTGAGCAGAAAGAAGCCAGGGGCAGTGCTCAGGCCCTGAGTTCAAGGCCCTGGACAGGCAAGAGAGAGAGAGAGAGAAGGAAAGAGACAATGGAGGGTGAATAATGCCAAATACAGTATCTGTGTGTGTGTGTGTGTGTGTGTAAAGGTGGCATTAGAAATCTCACTGAGCGGGAAGCAGGGCCTGGAGCTGCGAGGCGGGCCCTGCCAGACCCCACTTTCAAGACAGGGGTCCCTCCTTGAGATAAGCTTTTTCCTCCCAAAGGCTTTTTGTGCCCAGAGGAGTCGTTTCCCCAAGACTCCTCCCCACCCCCACCCCGCGCGGATCTTCCTTTGCGATGACCTCCTGGCTTAGCTACAGCGCGCAGGGAGTATGTGGGCAAGTGGGCAGGCTCCGGGGAGAGAGCCGCTCTCCTCCTCGTCAAAAAGCCTCCGCGCGCCATGTTGGAGTGCATGGACTGCGGGAAGGCGAGGCTAAGTGCACCTCCACGCGCCTGTGATCAGGCTGCGGGTGCACGCCGGTCCTCCCACCTCCCGGCTGTGGTTTTCCAGGCACAGTCACGATGGCAGAGCCAGGACGAAGGGGGGCTCGAGGCAGCCACAGGAAAGACAAGAAATCAGCAGCTTTCCCTTCTTCCCACCCACCACCCCAGCTGGTCACCATGCGGAGGGGGGGGGGGGGGGAGGATCTGTCCTTCCAGGCCCTGTGGTCCACCCCCCTGTGCCGAGGACTCTACACTAAGCCACATGCCCAGCCCCTGGCTTTTGCTTTTTAGAAAAATGTTTAAGTCTTGTATTTTATGTGTTGCTTTTCCAGGAGCCCCTTGTACTCCCCGCGGGTTGACCCGGCCAGGGAGGCTGGGGTCCTGGTGACACATCTGCTCTCCCTGACATGAGTGACAGGCATCTGGACTCGCGTGACAGACACCTCTGCTGCAGGCCTGCCTCTCCCCGCGTCGGGTGAGCAAGCCGGGAACCGCGTATGCATTATTTATCGTCTACTCCACTCAGCACCCGAGACACCTTAGGAAGAGCTCACCCTCTGCCAGCCAGGGTCCACAGGAGGCCATGAATAAATACAGCCAGAGGCTAAAGGGGTGGAGGTCAGTCCCCACCCTTGCTAGTGGATGACCCCAGGGCACATGGCTGAAAGAGAAAGCAGATACAGGACAGCAGGGGTGCAGAGGGCTGGCATGGCGGGCTGAAGAGGCCAGCCTGAGGGTAGGGCCGAGGAAATAGGTCCTGGTCCCCGCCATGACAGGGGAGGCTCTGGAGGGAGGCCAGGGGGCCAGAGCCCATTGCTGTCTCCAGCTCCAGGAGCCAGGCCTCTGGGCTGGGCAGCGGGAGGCAGGCCAGCGCCCGTCTGGACCTTTCCAGCGTGCCGTCGGTGGGGATGGACATGGGGCTGCAGGGGCCACGACTGCGGGGGGAGCCGCCAGGCTGGGGGTGGCGGGCAGGGCCGGCAGGACAGAGGCTGCCCAGTGCAGGTGGGAGCCGGGCTGGGACCCCCAGCCGGCCAGCCAGCCGGCCTGGACAACCTGGGTCTCCCTGATGAATCCCTATCACCTCCGAACCTTGTGATTCCAGACACGATTCCTCCAGTGGGGACTTGCCAGTCAGAAGTGGGGAGAGGGTCTCTGTTTATTTGAGTAGGAAATCTTCATACACGTCTCCACTCTTCTACACCCAAACAGCAAGGTAAAAGCGCTCTCTCTCTCTCTCTCTCTCTCACGTGTGTGTGTGTGTATGAGAGAGTACTGAGTGACGTCTGTGTCTGAGGTCCTTCTGAACAGTAAATGACCCCACTGATGAAGAGAATGGAGCAGGGCAGGCGTTAGTCCCAGGAAGGGAGCAGCCCCGCAGCCCTCAGGACCCCGGCAGGCCGGGGAGGTGTTGGCGACGGGCTTGCTTAGCAGCCAGCACCCCTGCCCCAGGGTTGAGGAAGAGCCCTTGGCAAACTCACGCATTGTGCACTGCGAGTGGGTGGGTTTGTTTTTCGTAAGTAAGGACTTCACCTTAGGCTTGAAGGTCTTCCTAGGCATCATTTTTAAAATGTGAAAATAACTACATTTCACACTAGAAAATTGTTCTCACACAATCATTTTGCACCTCAGCAACACTGCACAGGCTAAGGGTCCTGGGGAATGCATCGCCCACATTGGGGTTGGCCTGTGTCTGCCTCTCCCCCCCAACCCCCCCGCAGTGAAAGAGCCGCTGCACTGAGAAATCCGCTGGATCCACCCAGACCTGCAAGAGCTGCTGGGAAAGGAGACGGGGGCTCAGGAAGGAATGAAGTCAGTGCAGACCCTTGCAGCCAGTTGGAAACGGCAAACAAAAACTCCTGTGGCTCACACCTGCAACCCTAGCTCCTCAGGAGGCTGAGATCTAGGGATCACAGTTCAAAGCCAGCAGGGGCAGGAAAGTCCATGAGACTCTTCTTTCCAATTAACCACCAGAAAACTGGAAAACTGGTGCTGTGGCTCAAAGTGGTAGAGCAAAAGAACTCAAGGACAGCACCCAGGCTCTGAGTTCAAGCCCATGACTGACAGAAAAAAAAAAGCTAGAAGTAGAACTGTGTGGTTCAAGTGGTAGAGCACCAGCCTTGAGCCAAGAAAGCTAAGGAACAATGCCCAGAAACCTGCACTGGCACAAAAAAAAGGAAGGAAGGAAGGAAGGAAGGAAGGAAGGAAGGAAGGAAGGAAGGAAGGAAGGAAGGAAAAAGTAGATCGGTGTGGCTGGGAATGTGGCTTAGTGGTAGAATGCTTGCCTAGCATGCATGGGTTTGATTCCTCAGCACCACATACACAGAAAAAGCCAGAAGTGGTGCTGTGGCTCAAGTGGCAGAGTGCTAGCCTTGAGCAAAAGTAGCTCCGGGACAGTGCCCAGGCCCTGAGTTCAAGCCTCAGGACTGGCAAAAAGAAAACAAAAAAGAAGATGGGTGTGCCTTTCCCTGGGCATCTCTGCACTGTCTGTAGACACACAGGCGCTCTGCGCAGGTGAAGACCACCGTGGCTGCCCCACACCCCTTTTTTTTTTTTTTTTTTTTTTTTTTTTGGCCAGTCCTGGGCCTTGGACTCAGGGCCTGAGCACTGTCCCTGGCTTCTTCCCGCTCAAGGCTAGCACTCTGCCACTTGAGCCACAGCGCCGCTTCTGGCCGTTTTCTGTATATGTGGTGCTGGGGAATCGAACCTAGGGCCTCGTGTATCCGAGGCAGGCACTCTTGCCACTAGGCTATATCCCCAGCCCGCCCCACACCCTTTTAATGGTGAGAAACTGCGATCTGGGACTGGTCTGACTGAAAACCTCCATGTGGCACCTTTGAAATAAAACCCTCCTACAGTGGAGACCCCGTGGGGTAGCAGTCTCTCCAGAGGCACCAGCGCCGGTCCTCCCGAGTGCTCCTCACTCCACCCCCAACTCCGGGCCCGGCAGCTCCCACTGGCTGGGCCTCGGGGCACTAAGTGGACTAGGCAGGCCTGAGGCAAGGGTGAGGCCTGGGTAGTGCCGGGAGATAGTTTCCGCACCGCCACAACCCTCTTGGAAGTGTCCAATGGCAGTGGCCTGCCCACCCCACCGGGCAGACGGGAAGAGGCAGGACCGGACTCACAGCCACGCGCGGTCAGCAACTTGGGATTCCCATTTGTCATCTGTAAAAGCGGGGCTCGGGAGTACTTGGGAAGTAGCCTCTCTGGGAGCCGGTGGCTCACGCCTGTCATCCCGGCTCCTCCGGAGGCTGAGATCTGAGGCTCCTGGTTCCAAGCCAGCCTGGGCAGGAACATCCGTGAGACTCCAGTGAACACCAACAAGCCAGAAGTGGAGCGGTGGCTCAGGCAGTGGAGTGCCAGCCTTGAACCAAAGAGCTCAGGGCGGGGTGGGGGGGGGGGGGGTAGGGGCAGCGCTCAAGCCCTGTGACCAGCACAACAAAAAAGAAGTGTGCTCAAGGGTGAGGGCTGCAGACAGCCCCTGGGGGCTCCTGGGGTGGCATCCAGGGGTCAGGGTCAGTATGGGCAAGGTGCTCCCAGCCGTTTGAAGGTCACCAGGTGTGGCCACAGTGCTTATTTTTACTTGCACTCTGATAGGTAAACACTGTGTGCGGAGTATTTATAATATCTGCCCATTGTATATACAGAAACGGCAAAACCTGACACAACTCCCCCCGCATATGGCAGGCATGCAAATACGGTGGGGGGGGGGGGGGCTAGAGGGAGACCCAGTTATTACGCTGCACTCTAAATACCGTAAGCAAGCCGGCACCAGTGGTTCACACCCGTAATCTCGGCTGCTCCAGAGGCTGAGAGCTGAGGTTTGCTGTTCGAAGCCAACTGGAGCAGGAAAATACATCAGGTTCTTATCTCCAACTAACCACGGAAGAAACTGGAGCTGTGGCTCAAGCGGTAGCGTGCTAGCCTTGAGTGAAAGCACTAAGGAACAACGCCCTGGTCTCCAACTAAAGCCCCAGGACCAGCACTGTATCTATCCCTCTAAATCTGGTTGCTGGCTCCTCCCAGCCACTCGGCTGCCCGTCTCGGGGTCACTGGCTTGACCTCGGCCCCTGCCTTTCTGCCGACTTCAGAGTGACACACGCGTCTGGACACCCCTCCCCAAGCCCCACGTAAGAACACGCGTGCCCAGCGCTCCAGTCACGAACAGCTTAAGGCTCGCCATCCCCATGGTGGCTAGCACACGGTGTTTACTGTGTCCACATGTCTACTGTCTATTCCTTTACCCGTGGTTTGAATATTCCGCTATGTCACTAAGCATACATGTGGGTGGAGGCAAACCGTTCCAGCAGTTACTTACAGAGCAATACTACCTTCGTGTACAATAGCCTTAAAGTCGCCTGCGGTATGCCTGCCCACCGTGTCCACGGCTTTGGGTTCCATCTCTAGTGCTCACACGCACACACACACACACACACACACACAGGTCCTTTGCACTCCTAAGGTCCCAGGCCCTGTCCTATATGCTGAGCATGAATCTCAAGCAGCCATGTACATTCAAGTTGTTTAAAATCATACCAAATTTTAACAGCACTAGCCGCGCAATGAAGACACAGGCGTCACAACCTCTGAGGCACAGGGTGGATGGGGAGAGGGAGGATGTTATGAATTCTGGGTGCCCCGAATTTATGCAAGCCCCACCAGGAGAAAGTATTGTGGATCTAGCAGTTATCTGCATGGCCATAAATGCCATGGAGAGAGGGTTCGTTGATCGAATAAAAGAATGAGCTCTAGCTTATCCTATTAATTTTTACAATACGAGTCAAAAGTGAAATCCACCTCAGCGCCGACTCACAATTCGCCACTGGAACTAGCTTCAGTTATGTCCCCATCTGCTACTCCCGTTTAAGAGACTCTTCACAAATTCTGAATCAGACCCCTCCCCGCTGTCATCTGCGGGTTTCAAATCTGTAGTTATTTGTTTCTCCAAGCGAATTAGCTACATAGGATTTTCCCCGGAGAGATGGCTGATTTCCTCTTCCAGGAGTGTGTGTTAGGATCAAGTCCTAGATTATTTCTTACAGGAAGAAAGAATTCCAGTTTTTAAAGCTTTCCTGCGCTTGAAAATAGGAAGTATCTTGGGGTCCTGGGGTATGCAAAAGGGAATCTGGAACCTTCACGCCACGAAGCCTGAGTTGAACCCGCTCCGGCTGTTGACAGGATTATAGTAAGTCAAGTCCACCTCTGGCTAGGCGGCAGGTGGAGACTGCAGGCGGCTCGGCAGAAGCAAGCGAGGGCAATCGGCATCTCCTCCGGGGCAAAACTCCCTTTCTCCTGCCTTCACCAAAGAGACCCGAGGACACCCACACATCGCAAGGGGGTCCCCCACTTCCGTCTGGTTGCCACCACAGACCTTTCCGTTAAGACCAAAAAGGAAAAAGGAAAGCGGTTCCCTCCAGGAGCCTTCCTGAGCGCGTTTTCCACGGTCACCGCGGCGGGCTCCTGATGCGCGGGACCCCGGGCGCTCTGCGCGGGGCCGCATTGCCCCGGTGCCCCGGCTCCCCGGCCCCGGACGGCGTCCGCCCCGCGCCAGCCCCGCTCCGCACCGGCCCTGGTTCTCATCAGGGCGCGCGGGAGCCGCAGGTGCCCCACGGAATTCGTTTCCCGGCGGGTGGATAGGGGCGGGCGGACGCCGGGGCCGCCGCCCCTCCGCGGCCACAAGCCGGGGTCGTCTTCTTCCTCTTCCTCCGCGTCCTGGGCGGCGGGTGCTGGGCAGCGGACGGGCTGGGGAGCCCCGGCTCTCCGACGCCCCCCCCCCCCACGAACCGCGTCCCGAGCGCACACGTGCGCCCGCCGATCTCCCCCCTCCCACCCGTGTCCGCGCCCGAGGACCAGGTCGCTGCGGGTGGGGTCCGTGGCCCCCTCGCCCGCCCTGGCCCGACCCGGCCCTCCGGCCTCCCGCCCACCCCCGGGGACCGCAACGCCGAGAACCCCGGCTCCTAGCGGGGCGGGAGGGCGCTCAGGGGGTGCTGCGCCCCTCGACGGCGGGGCCGGAAGCGCCGCGCGCGTCCCGCTCCCCCCCCCCCCCTCCGCCCGGAGTAGGACTTTCCACCGGGGAAAACGACGTGGAGGGCGGGCGGGCGGGCCCGGGCCGGTGGGGACTCGGGGCGCCGCGCCCTCCCGCGGCCACCCCGGCTCCCCCCCCACCCCGGCCGCGAGCGGCCCGCCCGTCTCGGGGGCGCGCTCCCGGCCCCGCGGACCCCCGGACCCCCGGCCCCCCAGGCCCGGGCCGGGCCCCCGCGCCGCGGCCGCGAACAATGCTGGCCCCGCCCCGCGCGCCCATTGGCCGGGCGTGTTTGGGCTGCGCGGGACGGGCGGGCGCGACGCGCGTGCGCGGGGCGGGGCGCGGCGGAGGCGGCGCTTTGTGTGCGGCCGGGCGGGCGGGCGGGCGCGCGGCGGCGGCGGGCGCGGGGCGCGGGGCGCGGGCCTCGGGGCGGGCGGCATGGAGGAGCTGAGCAGCGTCGGCGAGCAGGTCTTCGCCGCCGAGTGCATCCTGAGCAAGCGGCTCCGCAAGGTGCGTGGCCCCCGCCCCGCGCCCCGCGCCCCCCGCGCCCCGCGCCCCGCGCCGGCCTCACCGGCCTCCGCTCTTCTCTCCCCGCAGGGCAAGCTGGAGTACCTGGTCAAGTGGCGCGGCTGGTCCTCCAAGTGAGTCCGGCGTGCGGGCCCGCCCTCCCGCGCGCCCCCCGCCGGGCCCGGGCCCCGGGCCGCCCACCGGGGGATCCCAGCCGGCGGCGGGCAGGGCGGGAAGTTCTCGCGGTCGCCGCCCGGGCGGCGAGGGGGCCGCGCCCGCCCGTGCCCGGGGCCGCCCTTTGTTTACGAGCCCGTGGGGAGCGGGCCGGGCGGGCGGGCGGGCGGGCGAGCGGGCCCCCCCGCCCCCCGAGCCCCGCCGGCCCGCTCCGCGCGCGCCTCCCGCGCCCATTTGTTGCGCGCGTCCTGCTCGGGCTCCCCGCCGGCCGCGGCGGCCCGGGACGCGAGCCCCGCGCCCGCGTCCTCCCCGCTGTAACCCGAGCCGCACTCGGCCTCCTCTCCGGGGGGGAGGGGACTCGGCCTCCCCGGCCGGGGGCTTCCTGCGCGGCGGCTCGGCACCCCCGTTCTGGGGATCCAGCCACATTGTTCTGCGCCCCTCGCCCCCCACCCCCGCCCCGCGGCGTCCTGAGCCGGCCTCCCCTTCCCTCCCGGGCTCCGGGCCGGGCTTTGGGGATGCCCTCTCTGCAACTTTGCGCTTTATGAGGATTTGATTTCCTCCCGGGCAGCCTGGGAGTTCTCTTGTGGCCTCTTAATTGGAGGCTCGAGATGGTGGTTCCCAGGGCCTCTGGGAACCCCTTGGGGGGTGGGGGGAGCTGTCAGCGCCGCCGGGTCCCGGAGTCCGGCCGCTGTCACCGGCCTGCCGTGTGGCTGCGTCACCGGGGCTCTTTGCTTTTACAGACACAACAGCTGGGAGCCAGAGGAGAACATCTTGGACCCGAGGCTGCTCCTGGCCTTCCAGAAGAAGTGAGAAAGTTAACACCACCCAGGACGGGAAAGTTGAGGGGACAGGGGCTGTCCGCACAGTGCTGGGAGCCCCTGGCCCTCCGGCGGGCCGGGGTCCCGGGTCTGCGGTCCCATAGCGAGAGCATCCCCGGGCCTCTGGTGCCGTCTTCATGACTGCCAGCCCCGTTCCCCCTCCAAGCACTGTGTCCAGGAGTCCCCAGACAAGGTGGCTTGGCTCTTTCTTTTTTCTGGTTCTGGGACTTGAACGCAGAGCCTGGGCCCTCTGTTCTTTAGCTTTTTCACTCAAGACTAGTGCCTTGAGCCACAGACCCGCTTCCGCTTTGGTCTGACAGCCAGGCCTTCTCCGTTCATTCCTGCTCGCATCGGTTCTGGTTTCTGTTGGCCTTTCCCATGGAGCAACTTGTCCGGCAGAGGCCCGGTTTGGCCTGTGCCCGCGTTCAGGGAGAGCAGGTCGGGGACCGCCGCAGAGTGGCATCTACTCTCTCCAGCACGCGTGTTTTGCTTTGAGCTGCGAGACAGCACCGAGGCTGCCGGGCTCGGGCTGGAGCTGCTTCTGTGGCTTCTGCGTTGAGTTGGGCGTCCTGGCTCGGGAATCAAGCCTCTGCCGGGCGGTGTGGGGGGTGAGAGGCCTGTCGGGCCTCGCTGGGTGTGGAACGCCGTGCACAGAGCCAGGATGTGGGTGGCAGTGGGTGGCCACCTTCCCCTTGGGGCAGGAAGCCTGCCGCGTCAGTAGAGGCAGATGAATGGGCTGTTCGCCGCCTGCGCAGCCGGGGTCGATCGGGCACGCGTGTCCTAGCCACCCGAGCTGCTTGCTTTCTCTCCCTGCGGTGGGGCTTGGGGTGGGGAGAGTCCGTTTATGCTTCATCTGGCACCACCCACCTCGTGGCCTTCCATTTATAACTTGGTCCCATGCTTGCCGGCCTTCCCAGGAGCCAGTTCGTTTCTCCGCGTTTAAGGTGGCAACCTTAGGTCCTATGCCCTGGTGCACACGCCTGTAGTCACGGCGACTCCGGAAGCTGAGAAGGAAAGACCACCCAGGCCCCCAGCCGGATGAATTAGAAACCGGCTCAAGCAACACGAGCCAGACCTTGTCTCAGAGTAACCCTCGTGGACTCGGGCTGGGAGATGTAGTTCAGGGGCTGAGCACCGGACTCTTCCCGTGCCCGGCCCTGGGTTCTGTCAGCAGCACTCCTAACCTGGGAGGCAGGGCCCTTGACCGAGCTCGGGTCAGAGCTGATAAGAGCTGACAGAGCCAAGAAGTGGCCGTGTGGGCTGCTGGGGCGGTCTGGGTGACGTCATGGCGGGAAGGGCAGGTGTTCTGCACTTGTGTGCACCCCAGAGAGAAGAACCTTCTGCGCCCTGGGAGCCGGCGCGCGCTGGCTTGGCGGGGGAGGGGGCCCTTGCACGCACGGGAGCTGTATACCACACCTGTGTGTCCTTTGGGGGGGTGGGGGGAGCCCGAGGTCACGGCCCTCCCTGGGGTGATGGTCAGGTGCCCTAGGAGCTGGCCCCTGGGCCCCAGAGCCCCGGTGCACCTCACCCAGACAGGCTCTCCCGCACGGTGCCGGTGCCGGGAGCTGTGGGCAGCTGCAGGGTGGGCTGCGGGGAGCCCTGGCAGCTTGGCACTCGGGCATCTCCATGGCTCCCGTGAGAGGAGCCGGCGGTGTTAGAGGGCACCGGGAATGCTGGGAAACTGGAAGACCGAAGCCCATGGGCGGGGCGGGGCGGGAGGGGGGGGCCTGGGCACCCGCTGGGGCAGGGGCAGAGCAGTATTCTAGAAACTTGCCCTGTTGAAAGGAGGTGCTGGGCTACCCCTTCAGGGGTTCCCCTGGAACGTCGCCTCTACGTTAAGTAGCGCCAGGAGAAAATAGGAGCCTGTCTCAGCTTTGCTCTCCTGTTTCCTACTTGTGTTTAAATAGATGCCGGGGGCAGGTTGGGGCTGGAATAGTTGTAAAAATAAGTGACCTGTGGCGGGGCAGATGGGGTCTGGACCTCTGTCCTTGACGTTGGAGTGACCGCGCTCGTTTCTGCAGCAAAGCTGGTGATAAGCTGCTTCCCGGTGGGGGGGTGAGGCCGGGCCGTGAGGGTCCTCGCGCTGGCGAGGGGCTGCGCACGGCGCTCCCCCCGTGCTGATGGGTGACATGTCTTCAGGGAGCACGAGAAGGAGGTGCAGAACCGGAAGAGAGGCAAGAGGCCCCGCGGCCGGCCCAGGAAGCACACGGCCATGTCCTGCAGCCGCCGCTCCAAGCTCAAGGTGGGTGCACCGCGTTTGGCCGCGCTCCTTTCCGTGCCGCTCAGGGCGGAGGGAGGACCACAGGGTGTTGGGGGGGGGGGGTTGCTGCCGATCCTAGCGTCCATCCGACGGTCATGGTGGGAAGCCAGCCTGGGCAGATACAGCCCGGAGACGCTTACCTCTGATTCTCCAGCAAAAAGCCGGAAGTGGGGGAGCGGCTCAAGTGGTGGGGGGCTAGCCTTGAGCAGAAGAGCTAAGCGAGCGTGCGAGGCCCTGATGGCGAGTCCCGGTGCCGGCATCATGACTCAGAAGAAGGCTTCCCTCGGTGTTGCCTCCCTGAGCCCAGCCGGCCCCCCGCCCCTCCCACCCAGCAGGTCCCTGCCGTTTTCCCGACTCCGGTTATGTCCTCCCTTACTCCTTCCCTCTCCCCAGCAGCTCATTGGGGGCCAGAGGAGAATAGGAGGTGTGCGCCCAGGACACAGCGGGCACTCCTCGGTGTGGATAAAGAGCACAGCGCCCACGCCCCAGACGGGGCGGGGGGGGGGCTGGCTCCTAGGCCCATCTGAGTGCCCTTTAGATGCACACTGACGGAGCAGCCCGGAGAGGGCGGCGGTGGGCTCTGTCCCCCCCGAGGGTGGCGGTGCTCACGCGACAGCCCCGGCCAGTGGCGGCATCCCCAGAATGTAGTGGCCGTGTGTCCAGTCATCCCGAAGGCCGCTCTGCAGGGAGGGGTGAATTCCCTGCCGTGGCCCACCTGTCACGGGAGCCTTCTTTCCCACGGGGTAAGGGGAGGTATGGAGGGCTTGGGTGGGGTGGCAGGGCCGTGGCACCTGTGGGTGAGGCCCTCCAGGTTTGGTAGCTCTTGTTTTGGGTTGGTGGTGGTGGTGGTGCTGTTCCTGGGGCTTGAACTCAGGCCTGCGCACTGTCCCTGAGCATTTGCTCCAGGCTAGCCCTCTATCTCTTGAGCCACAGCTCCACTTCCAGCTTTTTTTTTTTTTTAACTGGGATAGGGTGGGTCATTGGACTTGAGAGTCTCACAGACTTGCCTGCCCAGGCTGGCTTTGAACAGGGATCCTCAGATCCCCACCCTCCTGAGTAGCTAGGATGACAGGCCTGAGCCACCGGTGCGCAGCTCTGGGTTTGCTGGGCTTGGCGCCCCCTGTTGGAACCGGACGGTGGTGCTCTGGGGAACGGGTGCCGGCCCCGTCTCCGCAGAGCCCCGACCTGGCGGCCGCGTCTGGGGCCGCTCACCGGCTCTGCTCGCCTGGCGCCAGCTGACGCTCCAAGAAGAGAAGGTGCTAGGAGCCTGGAGAGCTTGGGTGGGGGAGGGGGCTGAAGCCTGTAACCATGGCTGCTGCGGAGGCGGGGGTGGAGGGTGTCATTTGGGACCAGCATGGCCCACCAGTGCAAGGCTGCCTCTCACACCAATGACCAGGCGTGTGACAGGCCCCTGTCACGCCAGCCACGGAGGAACACACAGAGAGAAAGACCACAGTCCAGGTTGGTGTGGACACTGAGACCCTACCTCAAAGGCACAGCGCCTGCCTAGCAGACGCAAGGCCGCGTTCTACCCACGGCACTGCCAGAACCCGCTTGGCTCAAGGACAGAGCTCTGCGTGCTTCCTCCAGTGGCCGCAGCCCTGCGAGACGGGTCTGGCCCTCGCTCCCATGTGCAGGGGTGCGGCAGTGCTCTTTTGTCCTTCCTACCCTGGCTTTGTTTGGCCCCTGTGTGTGGTGTTTCCTACTCCCCTTCAAACAAGAGTTTGAAGCTGGCTCACGCCTGTCATCCTAGCTACTCAGGAGACTGAGATCTGAGGCTGGCGGTTCAAAGCCAGCCTGGGCAGGAGAGTCTGCAAGACTGCTAGAGGTGTTGCTGCAGTTTGAGAGGTAGAGCCGCCGGACTTGGGTGTCTCGGCCCTGAATTCAGGCCCTGGGACGCATGCGCGCGCACACGCACACGCACGCACACACGTGCAGAGGGTGAGCTCCTGGCACCCCGCCACTTGAGAGGCAATCGGGCAGGCTTTTCTGCCCCTGCTGGCTTTGATCCTCTGGGTCTCGGTCTTCTGAGTAGCTGAAACTATAGGAGTGAGGCACTGGCACCGCCGCGTTCCCAGTGGAGTCCGCGGCCCCGTGAAGTCCCCGCAAACAGCATGGTGAGCAGCTGCCTCTGGTCAGGAGCTTGGGGACTGGGGCCAGGCAGCAGGGGTGGACGCCTCTCTTTCCCCCGTCATCGCAGGAACCCGATGCTCCCTCGAAGTCCAAATCCAGCAGCTCCTCCTCTTCCTCCACGTCCTCCTCCTCTTCCTCCGACGAAGATGACGACAGCGACCTAGACGCCAAGCGGGGCCCCCGCGGCCGGGAGACGCACCCGGTGCCTCAGAAGAAGGCCCAGATCCTGGTGGCCAAGCCCGAGCTGAAGGACCCGGTCCGGAAGAAGCGGGGACGGAAGCCGCTGCCCCCGGAGCAGAAGGCGGCGCGGAGGCCCGTGAGCCTGGCCAAGGTGCTGAAGACCGCGCGCAAGGACCTGGGGGGCCCTGCCGGCAAGCTCCCCCCTCCTCTCAGCGCCCCCGTGGCGGGCCTGGCGGCCCTGAAGGCCCACGCCAAAGAGGCCTGCGGCGGTCCCGGCGCCGTGGCCACCCCGGAGAACCTGGCCAGCCTGATGAAGGGCATGGCGGGCGGCCCCAGCCGCGGCAGCCTCAGCTGGCAGAGCTCCATCGTGCACTACATGAACCGCATGAGCCAGAGCCAGGCGCAGGCCGCCAGCCGGCTGGCCCTCAAAGCCCAGGCCGCCGTCAAGTGCGGCCTGGGCCTGGACCTGAAGGTGAGGACGCAGAAAGGGGACCTGGGCCCGAGCCCCCCCGCCAACAAAGGCCCAAAGACCCCCGGGAGCGGGGCTGCCGAGCAGAAGGGCGGCGGGGCCGGGGGCGCCCCCTACACCCACGGCGGCGGCAAGGCCCCCGCGGGAGGCCCGGGCCCCCCGCCCGCACCCACCCAGGAGCTGAGCCTGCAGGTCTTAGACTTACAGAGCGTCAAGAACGGGGGCCCCGGGGTGGGCCTGCTGGCCCGCCACGCGCCCGCCGCCAAGCCGGGCTCGGCCCCCGTGGGCAAGGGCGCCGGAGGGGGCCCCGCGGGGCCGAGCGGCCCGGGCACGCCCGCAGACCTGGGCAAGGGCGAGAAGCCGGCCCCCCGGGCGGCCGCCCTGCCCGCGCCTTCTTCCGGCAAGAGGGACGGCGGGAAGGGCGGGGCCGCCCCCGGCTCCGGGCAGGAGGGCGGGGCCGCCCCGGGCGAGGCCCGCAAGGCCTCCTCCGCAGCCGCCGCCTTCGAGGTGAGCACGGGCGAGGAGAACAGCAGCTCCGACTCGGAGCAGGACTCGTCCTCTCTGCCCGGGACGGGGCAGAGCCTGTCCGTGTCCGTGCAGACCAGCCAGGACTGGAAACCCACCCGCAACCTCATCGAGCACGTCTTCGTCACCGACGTCACCGCCAACCTCATCACCGTCACCGTGAAGGAGTCCCCCACCAGCGTGGGCTTCTTCAACCTGAGGCATTACTGAGCGCCCGCCCGCCCGCCCTCTCCCGGGCCGCGGAGCTGCCTCCTCACCATGCTGGGCCCGAGGCCTCCCTGCTGATTCTACCTCTTGGGGCCCCCACGTCCCCCCACCCCGCCTCTGGCAGGCAGTCGCCCCGCTGGCCCACGGGGCCCTTCCCTGCTCTGGTGTGGCCCGTCTCGCCCCACTGTCCCAGAGGAGGGTCAGTAGACTGGCTTCTAGTCCAGCCGGCGTCCCCCACTGGAAGATGGGGCGGGGGGTGACTGCGGGGCGCTGCCTCTGGTGGGCCGGGGCCTGGAGGTGCTCGGCAAGGCCAGCCCCAGGCTGCAGGACCCTGCTGCCCCCTCAGCCCCGCCCGGGCTGCTGGGGAGGGGTGGGTGGTCGCTGGGCTGCCCAGCCTACCTAGCAGGGGGCCTTCTTTGGGTATCAGTGTCCCTGACAATCCCCACCCCCACCTGTGGGGGGTTCCGTGTGGGGGGTTCTCCCCAGCTAGGCAGTATCCTGTGCCACTCAAGGTGGGGGGGCGGTGAGCAGCCCCCCCCCCAGCCGGGGCCCAGGAAGCCCACACCTGCCCACCTTAGCCTTTGGGGCTGTCCACTCCCCTCCCCCACCAGAGACACTTGCGGCTCTGAGCCCCCCGCCAGCTGCCCTCGGGCCGCCGGGCCATGGTGCCGGCTGCGAGCCGGTGGCGGGAGCGGGCTCTGGGGGTCTTTGTGATGCCAAAAATGAGGGAGGGGTTGGAGTCCTAGGCTTTGGGTGGTCCGTGTCCACGGCAGATGGGGGGCGTCGGGCACCTCAGCGCCAGTTGCCTTGCGGGAAGCTGGTTCCGGCCCTCTGGCTGCGGTGTCAGCACGCCTGCCTGGCTGCGGGGTCCCCGGTGCCCGCACCAAACAGGAAGCGGTGGCCTTGGTGCAGCCAGATTGACTTTGACAGTGTGCCTTTGGGGATGGGGCTCCGAGCACGGCCTCCGGGAGCGGGGCCGCCGGCCCGGTTCTGCCCCTTAGCTGCCCCCCCCCCGCCCCCCGCGTGGACGTTGCCACGGGGCCTGGGAGCCGCTGGAGCGGTGAGGGTGTCTGTCCCCCGCGCGTGCGCGCGGCTGCCAGCCCGGCCCTGGCTGCCAAGTCTCCAGACCCTGATTCGGTGCCTTTCTTCTCACCAGCTAATTCAATCCCAAAGCGTAACTCTGTGAATACCTTGCTCTCCCAGCCACTTTGCCTTCTTGCTAGGTTGCGTGTTTTTCCTGGTGCTTTCGCGGCCCCAGCGGTTTGTTGCAAAGAGCGTGTGTGCGGGGGCCCAGAGCCCTGCCGGAGAAGTGCGTGGCGCTTCGGGTTGTCTTTATGTTTACCAATAAATAAAAGGTGTTTTGTTTTTTTTTCTATTTTTGTTTGCTGCTGTGCACGTGCGTGTGTGTGCGTGTGTGTGTGTGTGTGTATGGGGCACGGATCTCACATCATCCTGAGTTCACAGGCCCCGCCCGACTTCTCACAGGTATTTGTGTAGTTTGTGTGTGGTTTTGGTACCAAAAAAGAGCATTCTTCCTTTCAGTTGCACTCCAGAATGCTGACCTGACTCGAACGCTCTGGGCCTGAGATCTCATTGGGAGAAAACCAGGGGGGGTGGGGGGGGGCGCGGGGAGCAGGAATCAGACCTTTGATCCAGCGCCAATCACTGGCTGGATTTGTGTGTTTTAATTAAAAATGCCAAATCACTCAAGTATGCCTCTTCCAACCGCTTTAAATGATGGCTGTTTGCCTTCCAGAGAGAACAAGGGTGGGTGTATTATTACCCTGGGAAAATGGGAGTTTTTGTTGAGACAGAACAGCAGCCCGACCAGTTCAAGGAAGCACCTCCCTCCCCCAGGAAGCCCAGGGCGGTTTGGCCGGCCCTGGGGTGCGGGGGGGGGTAGGGGGGGCGGCGTGGAGGTGGCACCTGGACAGCCCTGTCTCCCAAGGACACCTGACAACTCTGGGGTCTTCAGAAGACCAACACGAGCAGAGGTTGCTGGACTTTTTAGATGGATGTCAAGTGGTTTTCCAGGGAAAAGGCATTTAGCAGCAGTGCCTGGAGATTCTCGCATCTTTTTGTTGTTAATTCTGTATATTATCAATAAATATTTTTTAAGGTTTTGACATCATGTTTATTATGAGTGATTCCTGAAGGCAAAATAAGACTTCGCTTTCCTTGTTTTGGGGCAAAATAAACATCTGGACGTAGCTTGAATCGTTGGGGCTGATGCAGGAAAATGACTGAAAGAAGGCCTAGGGAGGGCTGGGAACATGGCCTAGTGGTAGAGCGCTTGCCTTGTATACATGAAGCCCTGAGTTCAATTCCCCACCACCACATATATAGAAAACGGCCAGAAGTAGCGCTGTGGCTCAAGTGGCAGAGTGCTGGCCTTGAGCAAAGAAAAAAAAAAATCCAAGGACCGTGCTCAGGCCCTGTGTCCAAGCCCAGGACTGGGAAAAAAAAAAAAAAAAAGGCCTAGGGATTTAGAGTGAATTCTCTCCACCGACACTGTTGGCTCAGACTAGGAGGCTGAGATCTGAGGATCGCAGTTCAAAGCCAGCCTGGGTAGAAAAATCTGTGAGACTCCTCTCCAATTAACCACCAGAAAAATGGAAGTGGTAGAATGGAAGTGGCTCAAAGTGGTAGAACACTATCCTGGAGCAAAAAGAACTTAGGGATAGAGCCCAGACCTGGAGTTGAACCCCCAAAACTGACAAAAAGACAGAATGCCGGCCTGGAGCAAAACAAGCCACCCAAGAAGATGAGGCCCTGAGTTCAAGTCCCAGTACCAACTCACACACAGAGTCCCGTGCCAGCCCTCCACAGTCGGAATCTGTCAGAGTGGAGACGGTTCCGATTGTCACTCGGAGGCGGGGGGGGGGGGGGGGGGGGGAGGGGTGCCCTGGCATTAGCAGATCAGAAATGTCAGTGCCTGAAATGCACCATGGCCCCACAAGAAAACCCTCCTTTCCAGCATGTCAGGTGGGCTGAGTTTGAGAAATTTTGGATTACTGGAAAAGACGGCGGGGGGGGGGGGAACAAAATAAAAACGGGTGGGGGATGCAGAAGGGTGGGGTAGGGTGGCGAAAGTGGCTGGTGTCCGGTGGGTAGAAATCAGAGCTGCTACAGTACACAGTAAGTTCCAGAAGAAGCATCAAAGGAAACAAAAATCCCTCCTCCCCCACGGAATCCAGCCTTACCCCTGGACTCAATGTAACACTTTGAAAGGACAGACCCAGCTGTGAGATTCCAGAGACTTCACTCCCACTACTGTGTCTCCTAACCCACAACTCATAATAAAGACACGATGGGCTCACCGGATAACCTTCCCTGGTCCTTTAAGGTTTGCATTACCCTCTGCATGAATTTATTCATAAATTTCAGCCTGGGGGGAGAACGGAGCTTCCTTTGAAGTGAAGAGAGAACTTGGGCCTGGTCCTTGGCCCCTGGATGAAAGGCTGATTTGGAGGATGGCCTGGGAGTTCTGGTTCTGGTGGGGGGCGGGGGGGTGTCCCCTTTGCAGATAGAAGCAGCCCTGTTCTGGCTCAGGGAGGCCTGCGGAGGCTTGCCTGGCTCGCGGATGGCGAGACCTCTTTTGTTGCCTTTCCAGGCTCTGTCCTGTTCTGGAGAAGGTGAAGGTGGGCAGGGGTGGTCTCGGAAATTCTGTCCTCTGGTTTCACCAACTGCAGAAAGGCCTTTGTGGGAGGCCAGGAGGGAACAGGTTCTCCCCCTCCAAGCTCAGCCCGGCCCCCCGCCATCCCACTTCTATGGGGACTAGGGGACTACTACGGGCAGAGGCCGCAGAGGCCTTCCGGGCCTGGGCCACGGGGCCTTTGTTGGTTTCTGTGGTGCTGAGCCAGACCTGCTGATCTGGTCGCCCCCATCCACTGCCTTCCCAGAAGAATGCTGCAGGGGCTGACCAGGCCAAGGCCAGGCCCTGAGCCCCTCTGACCCAGCCCAGGACACCCCATGGGTGCCACTGGTGCAGAAGGGCTCGGGGACAGGAGCCTGGGGGCTGGACGCCTCCAGCCTCCAGGGTCAGGCTCAGGAAGGACACGGAGGAGGTGCCCGCCATGGTGCTTTGGGCACGGGAGGACGGGAGGACGGGAGGACGGGGCTTTCTCTGCGCCCGCCTGGTACCGGGGAGCTCTGCCTTGCCGAGGGGAGGGGCTGAGGCCTGGCCTCTAGAGGGCGCGCGTCTCCCGCGCAGCTCGGGCCACTGGAGCGTCGGAGGGGGTGGGGCACCGGGCTGTCGGCCCGACGGCCCAATCCAGCAACAGCGCTAGCACCCCGGCTCGGAGCGCCCTGGCTCGGAGCACCCAGCTCAGAGCGCTCTGGCTCAGAGCCTCCGGGTCTCCGAAGCCTGGGAGGAAAGCCCGGCCCCAGCCCACTGCCGCCGTCCGGGATCGGGCTCTCTTCCCCCGCCTGGGCTGTTTGTGCTTGGCCGGCTGGGGGCCCCATCTGGGGCTCCCGGAGTCGGAGCAAAGGGCCTGCAGTGGACAGAAGCTCTGTGGAGAGCAACGAGCACCACAGAGCCAGGGCTGGCGCTGGGCGGCCTTGGCACGGCCCCGGCTGAGCTGGCGGAACAGCCAGCCGGGTGGGGGAGACCCTCCCCCCCTCATCTCTCCCAGCCCCCCCCCGGCTCCCCCCGAGGACCACCTGCCTGGGAAACATGAACCCCGGAAGAGAGTTCCAGCTCAAACCCAAAGTCAGTGATGGTCAGCGAGGCAGGATGACAGGCTGGGTGGCCACCACCTAAACCTCGCCTCCCCCTGGGACAGGACTCAGGAGGAAGCCATGGGGGGGTGCCGACTTCCCAGCCCCCCACCCCCTTCACCCCCCTCGCCTGCTAGCAGCCAGAGGCGCAGACCTTGGACCTCAGCAGGAGCCTGCTCTGCCCGCGGCGCTGGCTGCCCCTCTCCTCAGGACGTTGTACTCGCTCTCTGACCTGCTGCCTGCCTGGACCTCAGGGGTGGGTGGCTGCCCTCCTCCCAGGGAAGGGGGAGGCCGGGGGGGGGGCGGCTGCCAGGGCACCACTGACCACTGAGTCAAGGGCGGGAGAAGGGACTCTGCCGAGCTCCTCCAGGGCTCTGCTGGTGCACCAGGATGAGTCTGAGGGGGATTCTGGAGGTGGACAGGGTGCTCAGCCATGGTCACTTTGGGGACCGCAGGGTAGCTCTCCATGTGGGTTCCACAACCCTGCCCCCACTGCTACAAAAGAGCCAAGACCCCCCCCACACACACACCACCACACACACACACAGGCCAGCACCTTACACTCTGACCCCCACCCAAGCTCTCGGCCAGCCATGGAGAATGTGCCCAGCCAGGCCATGGCGGGGCTGCGGGGCTGCGGGGTGGGGGCGGTGGGGACCGGGCTGCGGGCGGGCGGCTGGGGCTCCAGGTTCACTAATCACATCAGCTCACTCTGCGCCGGCTCCAGGCAGGCAGTTGCCTAGCAATACCGTGAATTCAATTCCGCAATCAATAGGCGCCAGGCTCTGCATTTGGGGGAGCGCTGACAAGGCTGTGTGGGTCTAGGGCAGGGACCCTGCCACGGCATTGGGGGGCAGCCAGGAAGAGCGGGGGGGGGGGCGAAGGCTGCTAGGCACCTGAGAGATGAGATAGCAGGACTACAAGTGGGACACACAGGGGACAGGGGAACCCCTTTACCGCCTCCTCCCTGGGCTCCCCGGCTTTCGCCCCAAGTTCGGTCAGTAGGTGGAAAAGGCACACCCTGCTCCCTCCTTCTGCCTTCCTTTCTGCTAGCTGGGGGCTGGGGGGGAGGGGCTGTGTCCTGTCCTGGGAAGGGTCGGGAAGGATGGTGAGAAAAATCACTGCTCTCCCCGCCCCACAGACTCTTCCCCATGTACTGGGAAAATAAATAAAAAGAATAAAAGCAAGGCGTGCGTCTATTTACAAAGTATATATTTAAACACTTAAAAAGGGGTACTGGATACAGACATTCAAGACATAAGAAGATAGGTACCCAAGCTTCTCTCTCCAGCTGAGGCAGAGCCTAAAAGCAATCGGTGATGAATACAAACCTGGGAAAGAAACACACACAAGCCCCGGGCTAGTGCTGACGCCCAGCTGCTTGGTCTCCGGCCCCTGCCGGCCCCCAAGTTGGCACCTCAAAACTTGAGACAGCACGGGACAAGCGGCAGGGTGGGTCAGAGCCAAGCGAAGCACGGGAAGGCAGAGGGGAGGCGGGAGCGGGGAGGGGGGAAGTTGGGGAAGAGAAAGGCGAGGTGACAGCCAGGTAAAGCTGCAAATCTGGGAATTACCAACCACGGGGAGACAGACACGCCCCTTCCACGCAGTTTCGTCTGAAAATATGTCAACATTTAAACAGACGCGTGGCCAACCGGGCTGCTTTATACAAAGTCTAAGATACCAGTTTTACAAATGTAAAATAAGATTAAAAAAAAAATCCCCCATGCCAGGGGCTCCTCTCCCGGCGCAATCTGATCATCAAAACCGAAATCAAGTACTACACGGGTTTCCTTTCCTTTCTGTTTAAAGGCAAGAAAGTCTGGAGCAGACAGAGGCTGAGAAACTGCAAGTGGGAGCCGAGAGTAGGGAGGAGAACAGGGCTGGGGGTGGGGGGGTCCCTGCCGGCCACTCCCCATCTTGAAGTTTCCCCAGCCAGCCCCGACTACCCAACAAGCTTGCTGAAGTTTGTGCTTGCTCCCGCACTGGCCACGAACCCCTCGCAGGATGAGCCCTGAAACTTAGATCTTTGCTGGCCCTTTAAGGGCAGGGAGGGTGGAAAAGTTGCAGGACTGGAGCTGGAAGGGGCGGAGGTGGGGTTGAGGGATACATTTGTGCTTTTGAGTCACGGAGGGGCCGGGGCCAGTGGGTGAGCCCGGGAGCCAGGGACGTCTGGGACCCGGTGCCTCCCCCGCCACTGTCCCTGCCGACCCTCGCTCCTCCCTCCCCCTCCCCCTCAGGGGGAGCCCGAGCGTGGGGTTCACACACAGAACACGCGGCGAATCGCAAAGGTCTATAAATTACAGCCTTTGCTTTGAGGAAGGGGGTGGGAGAAGGGGAAGAGCAGAAAGTAGCGATGTACATTCCTGGATGGAAACCCGGACGCGGCTGCGCAGGGCTGCCCCTTCCCCCGCCGCCCCGGCCCTGCCCTGCCCAGGCGAGAATCTGTCTGGGGCTGTGACCCCAGCCCAGCCAGGCCCTCTGGGACTGGGGCGCCCGGGAGGGGGGGGGCGGCCTGGCCTGGGTGTGCACCCTGCTGGGTGGCCTGGCCAGGTCAGCGGCGTCCTCCCCTGAGCTGCCCACCCTCCCTCCAGGTCTTCCGGGGAGGCGGGGCGGCCATCTCTCCTGGCACAAGGGACAAGTCCACCCCAACACTTTTCTCGTGGAACAACTGTCTGGAGCCCTGGGCACCGACAGACACGCAATCCTCCCAATTTATCCTGGCATTTCGGGAATGTAAACAGATTCGCTGGGCTTCTTTTCTCTCTGCGGAGTTAAGGACCTTGAGGAACGGAGGGAACGGGGAGGTTTTTTGTTTTTTTTTTGTCCACATGACAAATACACAGGATCCGCATGTACGACACACGCACGCCTCTCTCCCATAAAGTGCTTTTCTGGTGTGGTCCTGGGCGGGGGGGACCGCTCCCCACCCATCCATGACGGTTTACCTTCAACAACACACGCCAAAGAGTTACTCAAGTTCACACGGTTCCCCCCTAACAGACTTCTTAGTCTTCAAAAATAGGAAAAGGGAAACTGGGATGACCCACCCCCTTTTCTCTGATTGGGAAGCCAACCTTTTGTTGGTCTAGCTGGCCAATGGGAAGAGAGGAAAAACCCAAGCCGGCCCGGGGTGCCCGGCGTCTGGCCCAGGGACTGAGGAGAAGGGAGGAGGGGTCAGGTGGGCAGCCCCAGCCCCTCCAGACACTTAGCAACCCACTGGTTGGGCCCCCAATTTGCCAAGCGCCCCAGGGGACTGAGGCCCCTCCTGTCCTGGTTCAGACTGTCTGCCCCTACTAAACCACAATGTCTGTCTTTCTCCTCTTTTAAATAAAACAACTTTAAGAGCTGAAATATATATATTTAGATATTTTTCTTAAATAACATATTTACATCTAATAGAAAATATAACTCTAGAGATAATTTTCCAACCGAAACTGAGGGGGGGAGGGGGAGGGAGGGAGGGAGGGAGGAAGGGAGGGGGGGATGAAAGGGGCAGAGGGGGTGTGAAATCAGGGACAGGGCCAGCCACCGGGCCACGTCCCATCCAGAAATAAAAAAGCACTGTGGCAAGTTTGCACTCACTCTGGCCTGCTCTCACCCTGGCCCCAGCCAGCAGTTCATCTTTTCTCTTTAAAGAAGCCTTGGTCCGTGCTACTTTCCTTAATGGTGACGGTCAGAAAGTTTGAGGTCACGTCGGTGACCACCACCTTCTCCAGGTTAGTCAGAGAGGGGCTCCAGGACTCTTCCTCGGGGTTCCCCAAGATTCTGGCCACTGGGATTCTGGCGATGAGGGAGGGCCTTCCCCCCTGGGCCCCCATGTCCCGATACAAGCTCCCCACAGAGCCTGGGGTGCCCGACCCCGGCCGAACCCGGGGGCCACCAGGATCCAGGGCACCCTGGCCTTTGGCCCCCAGGAAGGCAGACCTGTGTTTGATGACCCTGGCTGGGAATGTGTCCACAGCCAACTTGCCCACCGCCTCGGCTGCACCGGGGCTGGTCAAACCACACTGCACCAGGTCGGAGTCCTGCCTTCGGGCCAGCTGGATCACACTGTGGCCCGCGGGGAACTTTCCTGTCCCGGGAGGGAGGTCGTCCAGCTTCCTGCCCTTCAGGTACTCTCCCAGGCCATCGCTGGACTCTCCTAGGGACCTCTGCGAGGAGTCCAGAAGCTCCTTCCGGGGCTTGGGGCCTCGTTTCTTAGAGCTGTCCCCTGGCGAGCTGGGTTTGTCATCCACGCGGCTGGCGGCCCGTTCCCGTTCTCTTTCTCGCTCCCTTTCCCGGTCCCGCTCGCGTTCTCGGTCCCGCTCGCGAGGGGGTTCTGCGCGGCAGGTGCTGCTGGTGCTGCTGCTGCTCCCCGGGGGAGACAAACCCATGTTCCGAAGGCCCTCCCGGCCCCGGGAGGCGGAGGCCAGGTCCTGCGGGGAGCGGCCGGGGTAGGGGATCCTGATCCCCCTCGCGGAGTCACTTCGGAACTCGTACGTTTTGGCTTTGGCCTTGGCCTGGGCCTGCACCGAAAGAGAGAGAGGAGAGGAGGCGTCAAGGATGAAGCGGCCCCGCCCCCCACCCCTCCTCCAGCCTTGACCTCCCAGCTTCACCCAGCAGCTTGGGAAGTTCTAGATGGGTGGGGAGGGGGTGGGGCTTAGTGGTGGCAGTCTGGGGGAGGGGAGAGGGGATTTGTCTTGCAGCCATTTGCAGCCAGCACACTTGGGTATTCCATTGTAGATCCGCTTGGGATGGCTCAGGGAGAGCATAAAGGCATTCTGGTATGGCTAAGCTCCACCACCCAAACACTCCTGGGTGCTGCTACTGACTTCCTGACAAGCTGTCAGGGGACTCCCTCCTAGAATACAAACAGGCAGCGGGTGTGGACACCCCATTGGTTCACAAACCCTCGGGGTCCGCTTTGCATGAAGTGACTCGACAATATCGCTGTCGACCATTGGACACTGCCACTCTACCTTGAGAAGGAAGGTTTTAGGTTTGGGTCCTCGTTTTTTGGGGCCATAGAGCTCCATCTCTCGTTCCCTGGAGAGAGGGAGAAGGGGGGGGGGGGGCATGTGAGGCTCCAGTCCCGGCCCGAGGCAACCACCCCACCTCCCTCCCCTAGGTGCCTGGGGCGGGCCAGGGTCGGTACCTTTCCTCAAAGGCTGCGAGCAGCCGGGCATCGAGGATGTTTTCTTCCGGCTCCCATGTGCTGTATCTAAAGGGAGTCAGGAAGAAGGGGGCGTCATTCTTGGGAGCAGAAAGTGTGTGTGTGTGTGCACGCGGGTGTGTAACTTGCGTGCCTGTGTGTGTAACTTTTCTCTCGGCCTTGCATTTGCATTTCAACGTCAAAGGGAAAAGAGGAAGAAAGAAGCCTCCGGAATCCCAGTGTGGGGTTGAGAATTGCATATAACCTACTTACTTCTGCGACCAGCCCTTCCATTTCACGAGGTATTCCATGCGTCCCTGCGGATGCAAAGGAGAAAATGCGCGTGTGTGCATGGTGTGTGTGCGCGCGCGTGTGTGTGTGTGTGTGTGTGCACCGGGAGGAATGCATGACGAAGACACAAGAAATAACGCGAAAATGCACGCCCCAAATGAATGCTCCAGACCCCACCGCCGCAGGCACGAATCCACGGCATCGCACAAAGTGCATGCACCCGCGTCCCTCCCTCCGCCCCCCGCCCCCCACCCGTGCAATCTGTGCAAGGCCGCCCGCCGAGGAGCGGCTCCGCGCCGGGGCTCCGCGCCGCCGCCGCCGCCGCCGCCGCCGCCGCCGCGGCCGGGACCGAGGGGGGGGGAAGGGAGGCCGGGCTGCAGCGGGGGAGGGAGCCCGCGCCCGGGGGGAGGGCCCGGCCGCGCCGGGGCCCGACGCCCGGGGCACCTACTTTCCGTATGCGCCGCTTGAGGAGGGCTTCGGCCGCGAACACCCGCTCCCCCACCGCCGAGAGCTCCATGTCGACCCGCCGCTTCCCCCTCGGCCGCTTCCAGGAGCAGAAAAGCAGCAGCCAGCGCGCGACAGCCCATAATACTCTCCCGCTGACGTCAGCCCTCCGCCCGCCCCGCGCCCTCGCCGCGGCGCTCCGCCCCCTCCTCCCCCGCCCCGCGCTTCCTCCCGCCCCACGTGTTGCTAACGACGTTGCTAAAGCCGAGCCGCCGAGACCGGCTCCGCGGGCGCGGATTGGGCGAACCCCAGGCCACGCCCCTCGCCCTGCCTCCCGCCCCCCCCGCGTTGCTACGTGACCCGCGTTCCAATCGCCAGGGGGCGGAGCCCCAATGGACTCCGGAGACTGAGCGCGCGGAGGTGGGGGCCGCCGGCGGAAGTGACGCCTCGGGGAGGGCGGGCCCGGCCGCTGTCAGTCTCGGGAGCCGGCCCGGGGGGCGGGCTGCCCGGCTCCTCTCCCCGGCTCCCTCCCCGGCCGCCAAGTGGTCCCTCCGGGGCTCCGCGCCCCCCGGGGCTCTCCCCGGGACCCCCGCGGCGGTGTCAGCCAGGCCCGGCCCACCCCCGGGCCCCGGGACCCGCCTCCGGGACCAGCGCCGTCCCCTCCCCGTCGCTCGCGGCGCACAATGCCTGCCCGGTGCTCCGGTACTGGGGCGTCCAGCCGCGCCCGCACCCCGGGACCCGCCGAGCGCCCTCGCTGACCCCCCCCCTACGCCCGGACCCCGGTCTCCATGGCAACGCCTCCCTCCCACCCCCACGGTCGCGGCTCCCACCTCGCTAGCGAATCACGGCTCCTGCCCCTGATCCACTGCACGGCCGGGCCTTCGCCCACCCGACGGGCCCCGCGAGCCGGGGGGACCGCACCGCGCCCTCGGCTCCCACCCGAGCGCAGGCCCCGCGCCGGCCCGGCTGCGCCCGCCGCAGGCCTGGGGGGGCCGCGAGCTCGCGGGGGAGGGCGCGCCGGCCTCCTCCCCCTGCCCGCGACCGCGACCGTCCCGACGACCAGAGCCACCTGCCGCTGCCCCGGCCGCTGCCCCTACCCGCCCATCCCCTGCCCTGCCTGCCCCTACCCGCCCATCCCCTGCCCTGCCAGCCCTGCCCCTGCTCGCCCATCCCCTGCCGCCCCTGCCAGCCCATCCCCTGCCCTGCCAGCCCTGCCCCTGCCGCCCCTGCCAGCCCATCCCCTGCCCTGCCCCTACCCGCCCATCCCCTGCCCTGCCAGCCCTGCCCCTGCTCGCCCATCCCCTGCCCCTGCCAGCCCATCCCCTGCCCTGCCCCTGCCCGCCCATCCCCTGCCCTGCCCCTGCCCCCTGCCCTCCCATCCCCTGCCCCTGCCCCCCTGCCCTCCCTGCCCCTGCCCCCTGCCCTCCCTGCCCCTGCCCCCTGCCAGCCCATCCCCTGCCCTGCCAGCCCTGCCCCTGCCCCCTGCCCTCCCATCCCCTGCCCCTGCCAGCCCTGCCCCTGCCCCCTGCCTCAGCCCTCCCGTCCCCCGCCTCTGCCAGCTCTCTCTGCCCGCCCCTACCTCCTGCCCTTTTGCACAGCCGCCCTACCACACCCCCCCCCCCCCCAGTGTGTTAAGGTCACGACCACACCAGGGCGGAGACAGGAGCTTGGCTAGCTCGGGGGTTCGGGGCTTGCCATGTCTCAGGGTTTCTCCAGTGTGGCGGCGCTTCCTGTCCGTGGCTCTTCTCCCTACGGGCGGGCGGGCGGGGACACCGGGCCAGAAAGGAGGGCGCAGGGGTTGGGGAAGTTGCGGGGGGGTGGGGGGCTGGGGGGTGGGAAGGTCTCACGCGGAGGCTCCGGTCCCGCGGGGTGCGCGCGCACTCGCCGGCCGGTCGCGGCTCGGCTCCCGGCTGGGCTGCCCGCGAGGGGGACGAGGACCGGGGCCCGGCCACCCCCCACCCCTCTCCCGTGGCTCGTCGTCACGACGCTCGCTCCCGGGAGCCCCTCTCAGTTCAAACACCGGTGATCGGCTTGAGTGCACGCGGCTCTCTGGGCCGCGGATGGGTGCGGGAAAGGTGGGGGGGGGAAGAAACCGGGACCTGGGGGGGGGGAGCCCGCGTGGGCCCCAGGCCCGAGCCCAGCGCGGGAGCTGTCCCCGGCCTCCCACTCCTCTTTCCTCCCTGGAAACTTGGGGTCCTGTGTTGGCCTTGCTCCCAAACTTTACAAGGTGGGCGCTAGGCAAGCAGTCCCATCTCCCCGGCTTTTAACGAAGTAAGGCGGCCGCGACCCCCGCCCGCCGCCGGGGAGAGGCCGCCGACCGCTGCGTCCTTAATCATAAAAAGCCATTCCCGGTAACAAATAGTTTCGTCGGCCGGTGCCAGCGATACAGCTGTTTCTGTTTAAGCTTAAATACTTTCCAACAGTTTGGGCAGTAAAAATAAAGTCGGCCTCAGCCGCCTATAAGTGTCTGGTTTCCCCGCCCAGAGAAAGCCCACCCTAGCCCAGGGCCGGGGTCTCCCAGCTCACCCCTCCCGCCCGCCCGGAACGCCACGCCCGCTGCGGGCGACGACCGGCGGCCACCCGGAGCCCAGCCCAGCTCCAGCCCGCCGAGTGGTGGGCTGCGGGGCCACCGGGGAGCAGGAGGGAGGGAGGGAGCAGCCAGCAGGCAGGCGGAGGGGAGGGGAGGGGGAAGAACCAGACCCTTCCCCCGTGCCCTCCCATTCCTGGAAAACCTGTGCCCCCCAGGAAAGAGAAGTGCTAGCTTCCCTCCGGAGAAGGTTTTCCCACCTAACCCCCGACTTCTGCTAGCTGCTGGGTGCGTTCACCCTGCCCGAGGCGTAGAATCCCAGCGGCAGGACCGGGAAAATCTAGCTCTCCTTCCTCCCAGTTCTTCCCTTTCGGGTCGACAGCCTGCCTCCCTACCTTCCTCTTCTCCATCTCAGGTTTCCCCTCTTTGCCTCCGTACCTCTGAAATTTGATGTGGGCAAAGGGGACCCTGACTTTATCTAGAACAGCCCTTTCCTCTAAGGGGGGGGTGTCTCTCTAGTCCTTGGTGCTCGTCACCCCCCTCTTTTTTCAGACAGACACGTGCGCACCCCCTTTTCTCCCACCTCCCCTATGTCTAGTGGCAGTTATATCCAAACAACTTACTCTGAGCAAAATTGGAAGGTGTCTGGAATTGCTTTACTTTTTTGATCACTTTAGAGTTCAACTCAGAAGTAAAAGAGAAGCACAAAACAATGTGAGGTCAGAGTGAGCCTTGATCTTGGGGTGCACGGTCTTGAAGAGGAAGGCTACCTCCAGGGGTGGGGGTCTCTTCCTTTCCCACCACACCCCGTTTCCTGCTGCCCAGGAGAGAGACCACCGAATGGCTTCTTTCCTGGACAGTTTGGAGACACGGGGAGAGAGGACGAGGTTCCTAGGTTCAGAAGTTTCTAGGACTGGGAGCTGGGGTCTGCTGGGTGGGCATGGCTGGACCCCACGTACATATGTGCACTGGAAGAGGGTGCAGATGTGTGTGAGTCTGGACCTTCCCTTGGGGGCTGGTAAACTTGTGCCACAGTCCCAGGAACCCAAGGAAGAAAACTTAGCTGTCCACTCTTCTCACTGAACTTCCCTTCTTGAGACTCCGTTCTCCTTCTCTTATATGGCTTTCTTCTTCCAAATTAATCATTGCTTAAAACAAACAAACCAGATACATCTCCCAAAAGTAAAACAAGTTTCAAAGGACAAGAACTCACTGCCCTTCATCCCATTTCTGTCTGCAGTCGGCTGGGGGTGCTGGCTGCCAGATTGGTGTGCGCAGCCTCTGCAGTAAATAAGGTAACTGCTTCCTATTACTTTTGCCCATATGGCTGCAATTTGAGTGTCTTTGGAGACAGTGCGTGTGTTGGGGCGGGGGCGGGGGTGGGGGGAGTGAAAGTGGAAATCAAATCACATTTTTATAAAGGAAATTGCTGGAGATTCTCTTAGCAGTCTCTTCTCTCCTGAGATGAGTTGTCTTGTCTGTGGAAATGCGGGTGCCCCCTGGCCCAGGGCACCTGCTTCCGAGCCCCAGAACTATTGCTGGATTCCTCACTAGCTCTGGTGATGCAGAAACAGGACTGGTGACAGTCCTTCTCCATGAAGACCTCCAACCTGCTGCTGGAAGCCCTGCGGACCCCTCTGATCCCAGCCTCCCAGAGGTGCTGGGTGGGGTTCAGAGCCCAGACTCTGAACTGCAGGGCAGAACTCCTGTAAGCTCAGAAGCTGCCTGGTGTCTGGAGCCCTCTTGGGCCTCACGCTACAGGGGTGCAGCCTTGGGGGGGGAGGAGCCAGATGCCGGCGCTGCCCTGGCCAGGCAGGCGTGGGCAGGGTGCCGGGCTCCCCGGGTGCTGGCTGGACGGCAAGCCCCAGCGCGTCCGGCTACGGCTGCAGGCTGAGGCCAGGCCTCGGCTAACTCGGTAGCGGTTCAACTGCAGCCGGGCAGGCGTCGGACCTGCCCAGTCTTGGCCTCCTATGCCAGAAGATTTGGGACCCTGCCATTCTCCACCTGGCGGAGCTGGGAAGTGATCGTGTGCCCTGAGGTCCTGGGGCCAGTGGTGGTTAGTCAGCTCTGCCTCCCTGGCGGCCCCCATGTGCTCAGTGAGGTACAGATGACCCCATGCCCTGGGCAGAAGTCTGAAGGTCTGTCCTGGCCAGGTGCAGCCAGGACTAGAAGAGCGGCTGCCTGGCAGTGAGGTCTGCCTCTAGTTGTTCCCAGAGGGAGACGGGTCCTCCTTTCTTGTCCCACGTCTTCCTTGCTAGGGACAAGAAGGAACAATGCAGGCTGTGCAGAGCCGACTCACATGAGACGGTCTCCCACCGGACTTGCACATACTGGAAGTCAAACGACCTTGACCTCTGCCCCCTTGACCTAGGAACCAGGCCAAGCCATCCCTGTGCCCTCCAGGGAGGAGAATGTCCTCCACAGTCCAGAGCTTCTACAAGTCCAGTCACACACACAGCTAAGGCCAGCTCTACTGTCGGGCTCGGCAGGTGAAGCCAAGAAGACTTGTCCTCCGCAGGGGTCTATCTGGAAATCCTAGCCAGCCGCCTCCCAGGCCCCACAACGAGGGCTTTGTGGCTGCCCGTGGCAATTCAGCAACTCCAGAGCTTGAGGGAAGAAGGAGATAAGAAAAGGTTATGGGCAATACTGGAGTAGCCACTGCAGCCCCTAGCAGAGCCTCAAGTAGAAAAAAATTGTGGCTGGACACTAGAAAAGGGGGTGGGGTTTCTAAAAACCAGCCACCCCCCTCCCGCCCCCAGCCCAAGGAAATCCTTACTTTTGCTTTACTAACTAAACATGTGAGTTCTAGGGCCAGCCTGCTTGGGATCAAATCCATTTACTAACTCTGTGCTTGAATTTAGGACCTAAGTGCTGTCCGTGTACTTTTATTCCTCAAGGCTAGCTAGTACTCAAGGGTGGTGCTCTGCCACTGGAGCCACAGCTCCACTTCTGGCTTTGGGTCGTTAGTTGGAGACAAGAGTCTTAAGGAATTTGCCTGCAAGGGCTGGCTTGGAACCACCATCCTCAGATCTCAGGCTCCTCACTAGCCAGGATTACAGGTGTGAGTCACCAGCACCCGCCATCCGAAAGAAATAGGAGCGAGTTTAGGCAGCAGGACGCCCTGGGTGGCTGGGTGGGATGTGCAAAGCTCCGGCAAAGGCCCCGTTTAAAAAGTTAGTTGTTACTGTCGTGGCTGCTGTTGCTGTTCAGAGCCGGGCGGGCCGGGACTGGCAGTTCTGGGGAGGGGTGACTCCTGACAACCTCTACTTCCCCAGGGAGCTGCCACCGCCCCCCCTTCCCGAAAGCCGCCGAGATGGTCGGCCCCGGGGGCGCCCGCTCCCACCCCGTGCCTGGGGGGGAGAGTGGGCGCTGCCCCCGCGGAGCGCTGCGCTCGCAGGGGCCTCCGGGCGGGAGCGGGCGCCAGGCACCCACCGGACCCGCAGGCGCGGGCGCGGCGACCCCAGCCGTCCCAGATCGGCACCGGGGCGCCCCGTGAAAAACGGGCCGGGGGCCCCAGCCGCGCTTGGTGGCGGCAGCTCCGGGCCTTAGAGAAGGGGCTGCGGCAGGGTGGATGGAGCACCGCGTGGGCCGGCCCCGGGGAGACCGCGGAGGACGTGGGGTTCGGCCACGGAGCAGCTGGGCACGCGAGAGCGGCCCGGTGACCCGCGGGGCCGGGCGTCCCTCCCCAGACCCCGGAACCCGCCCACGGTCCGGCCCCCAGTCCGTCCCAGCCCAGAGGGGGGGCGGCGATGCCGGGACCCCGCCGCCGTCCCAAGCTAGGCACTGCGGGTGGGAAGCGGGTGCGGGGGCCCTGGCTCCAGCGGAGCTGGCCCCGGAAACTGGCACCGGCCCCAACTACGCGGTCGCTGCCGCCCCCCCCCCCAAGATCTACCCGCGGGCCGGCTCCCTCCGCTGCCCCCTCCACCTCCCCGCGGGCTCCCTCCCTCCCGATGCCCGTCCTGCCCCTGGAGTGACTGCCTCTCGGTGCCCCGGCCCCGAGGTGGAGCGACCAAGTCCCGCCTCCCCCTCTGGGGTCAGAAGCCCCGAGGCGCTCTGAAACCTGCTGGAACGTTTCCTGGAAGCACCAAGGGCCGCGGCCATCCTGAGCTCCCGAGAGCTTCGGGGAGCGCCTTCTCGTCTCGCCCGTCCCGCCGGCCGCGGTGCGCCTGTCCCGGGTTGAGGGAGGCGACTCCCCGCGCCTGAGGGGCCCCGGGCCCCCGGTGGGCTCCGGCCAGCGTCCCCCGGGAACACCGGGACCGGTTTCATGGGCGCGACCCCCCGCTGAAGTTCTGCCGTCGAGGGCCAGGCCAGGCTGGTGGCCTTGGGGCGAGCGGCCCCGCCCCGCAGCTCCGCGCACGCCCAGCAGCCGCAGTGCCCGCAAGCGCCAGGCTGCGGGGCGGCCCAGGCTCGACGCACCCCCCCTCCCCAGGTGCCCGGCTGCGGGGCGGCCAGGCTCGGCCCCCCCCACCCCCAGGTGCCCGGCTGCGGGGCGGCCAGGCTCGGCGCACCCCCCCCCCCAGGTGCCCGGCTGCGGGGCGGCCCAGGCTCGGCGCACCCCCCCTCCGCCCCGCCCCGAGGTGCCCCGCTGGGCCCCGGGGTCCAAAGCTGCGGGAGCCGTCCGCCTTTCCCAGCGCCGCCCCCTCCCCGGACGCGCCACGCGCGCGCGCGAAGTGGGGGCCGGAGTAATTATTTATGCAAACATCTGGGGCCGCCCTGCGCGGTTCCGCGCGGCTCTCGTTTACCCAGGGAGCCCCGCTCCCTCATTTGCATAATAATGGCTTAATCTAGAATAACAGCAATCAGAAGCGAAATTAATTTTTCTTTTCTTCAGCTTGTCCTTGAGATCCTGAAGACACAGGTCAAGGGCAAGCAGAGCCGATTCTCCACGCAGAGTTCCCGCCCTGACCAGGGAGCGATGACACCTTAAGTAGCTCCAACGCTGGTCGAGCCGAGGCTCCCCGTTTTTCCAGCGTCATTCTTAAGAGTTGAACTACTTTTTTGGCCCATCCAAAGACGGGAGAAGCCACTTGCAGAATCTCTCCCAGTTCCGGCGAGGGCAGCAGCTCTCCCAGGACGGGGCCGTGTGGAGGCTGGCTGAACCCGGCGAAGTGAGGGGGGCTGACCTTCCCGGCATCCGGCCTCTACCTTCCAGGAGCGCAGGTCCCCGCTCTTCGGATGGTGGAAGAAAACCCTTCCTTGTCTGTCCCACCGTGGCAACCGAAGCCGAAGTCGTTGGCTTCAAAGCAGAATCAAAGGGCACGTGGGTGGCGAGGGGATATTCTAGAAGGAAACATCTTTTACACATTACCAACTTCTTGATCTTTTTTTTTTTAATATGAAGAGCGGTGGGAGGGGGAAGTCCACAAATAAATCTGGTGAGTGACTTTGGACCAGAATGGAAAGATAGAAGGAAAAGAAAGAGAGAGAGTGAGAGAGAGAGGAGAGAGAGAGAGGAGAGAGAGAGAGAGAGAGAGAGAGAGAGAGAAAGGGAGGGAGGGAGGGAGGGAGGGAGGGAGGGAAGGGAGGGAGGGAGGAGGAAGGAAGGAAGGAAGGAAGGAAGGAAGGAAGGAAGGAAGGAAGGAAGGAGTGACGTCCATTGGTTCTGGACTCCTGGGGAATTCTGCTGAACCTGCCCCCCTCCAAAGCCGCTGTGACCCCTCCTGCAGTTTAGTGAGGGAGAGCAGGAAAGCCTGGAGACCCATCCTGCTTCACGGCCCTGGGGCGAGAACTCCCTCTCTCCTCTGAAGAAATGCAAGCTGATGGAAAGAAAGCGCCCGCAGCTCAAGCTTGCAACCAAGAAGCCCTAGATAACTGCGTTCTTTCTCTTTTTTTCTTGGCCCTTTCCTCTTTGAGTTTGTGAGGCAGGGTCTTGCTGTGTAGACCAGGGTGACCTCCATCCGCCTTTGCCAGAGTTGGGATGACAGGCGGCTCCACTGCACTCCTGAGCTAACTCCTAAGTTCCCTTTTAAAATCAGGAGTGCAGGGGGAAGTTGAGGAAAGGAATTGTTTTGAGGTGGAGGACTTGGCCGCAGGAGGAAAATGGGTGGGGAATCTCGGGGGGCGGGGGGGGGGGCTGGGAGGAGCACGGAAAGGTCTGGTGGGGAATAGGGAAGGAGGCGTCTCTGTTATTGGGATACCCCCCTCCCCAGACACAGGTCTCACTGGCCTTGCTGCAACCCAATCCATAAAGTATTACCACCCTTTCCAGTGGGGTTGGGGAGACAGAGAGAGAGAGAGGAGAGAGAGAGAGAGAGAGGGGGGGGGGCTGGGAACATGGCTTAGAGTTAGAGTGCTTGCCTAGCATGCATGAAGCCCTGGGTTTGATACCTCGGTACCACATACACAGAAGAAAAACAAAAACCTGGAAGTGGCACTGTGGTTCAAGTGATAGTGTGCTAGCTAGCCCTGGGCAAAAGAAGCTCAAGGATAGTGCCCAGGCCCTGAGTTCAAGCCCCAGGACTGAGGGGGGGGGGAGGAGGTGCAGCTAGATCCCAGCTTCCTAGAGGAAGACATCTCAGAATACTCAAGCCAAGAAAGACTACAGCCACCTCCCAGGCTTTTCCTAGCCAAGAGAAGTTTCGCTGTCAATCCTGGGTCTGTCCTCAGTCCACGGGGAACACATAGACTAAGGGGAGAGAACGTAGCCAGCCAGTGGGAAGTCCTCTGGGCTGTAGAAGAACCTTCTTGGGTCAGCTCCAGGAGGACCCGGTGGTCACTCTATCCAGGAACTGTCCTCTCTGACTCTACCTCAAGCTGGGGGGGTGGACCTACCCTGTGGGGGTGCCATGCTGCCTGGGGGAACTGGAACACCTGCCTCCTGTGTCCCCGAGCTGGAGCCGTAGCCCAAGGAAAAGGAAGAGCGGGAAGCTGTCTATGGAGAGGTTGTGGGCAGCTGGAAGGGCCCCTAGGGCCAGGAGAGGGGTTGAGTTGGGGGGCCTTGGCTTTGGCCTCGGAGTTACCACTTTAGCTCTGCAATGAGGGCACCAAGGTCGAGCAAGTGCACTTCCCTGCCAGTGGTCAGGGAGAGCAAATCCCTGAATCCAGCCGGAGCCATACTTCACACAGATTGGGTCTGCCCAGGGGTCGAGGTGGAACCGAAGTGTGGACGGGGACTGGCAGAGGCCGGGGGCGGGCTGGGCTTTAGAGGTACCCACTCCCATCACGGGATGGAGCACGCGGGGTGGGGAGGTCGCCACGAACCAACAAGAACTCTTCCCAGGTGTCCCGTGAGGGGCAGTGACTCTGGGGGGGAGAGAGGAGAAGGACACTGAAGTGGGAGTGGGCAAGACAAAGCCCGCCTCAGAACCCACTGGCCCCCACAAGCCAAGTACCACGCGAGCTGCCGGCTCCCCTAATGCTGGCAAGCACACTAAGCGTGTGCACGGGAAGCCCCAGCCTGCTCCCTTCTTCCTAAACGGGGTCCTTCTCCACTCCGTGACGGTGACAGACACCCGGCATGATCCCCAGGTGAATTCCGGATCCAGGAACCCAGGGCTCTACCCTATGCACGTACCCCACCCACGTACCCACCACCCCCGGGCTCAGCATCTTGAGCAATGCATCGCTTCTTACCCAGGCTCCGTGGCTGCTCACAGGATGCTCTGGGAGTTCGCGTGCGGAGGAGTCCCAGGTCTGGGCTGTCCCTGGGAGCACAGCCAGACCGGCAAGGCGAGGGTGGTGACAGGTGGGCGCGAAGAGAATGGAGGGAGGGTGGAAAGAAGGCTGGTGCCGGCCCCCAGCAGCCGGCCGAGCCATTGGGAAGGCACTGGTGGGCGCCCCAGCTCGCTCTGAGCCTGGCTCAGCGGCTCCTTCAGAACCTCGGTGTCTCCCCGGAAAGCACACAACTAATCTGGTCTCCACGAATGCGAATGACCTGCTCAAGGGAGCTGACTGGCTTTTCAAGACTTTTAGAAAACACTTGGTGACCATTGGCTGCTGACCGCATACCCCACGCCTAGGGTGACACAGGGAACCTAGAAGCCCACACGGTGTTGCCCGGCTGCTTTGATCCCAGCCCGGCACCCTGCCGGGCACAAGGGGGCGTGCTGGAGCGGGCCGTCTGGGAGGCTGCCGCACTGGGGCTCGGGGCTGGCTGCCTCAAGGACTCCTGGTCTCTGCCCTTACTCCTCAACACAGCTCTCTGAAGAAGGTTTGTTCACCCCATGAAGCAAGGATGGAGACGCAGAGCATTAAGCAACTTACGGCCGGGCAGATGGGACCGAGGTCTGTCCATGTAATTGTTGCAGGACTTAAGGAAAGGTGTGACTGGACTGGACCGTTCACCAAGGGGGAGCAGGAGGTTGTGGCTGTGTGGAGGGAGGGCTGCGGCCCCCGTACTGTCCCCGGCCGGCAGTCATCTGGCCGGGGAATAGGACTGGCTCGATGGATCAACAGTGGCCCATGTCAAGCACTGGAACAGCCAACCCGGCAGTCCCCTCGGGAACTCGAAGGCCGGCAAGCCTCGGTGACGCAGTCGCCTGGCTGGGCTGAGGGCTTGGGACGGGGCATTCTCCCTCAGCCTCATTCGGTCCTGATCCTGGGTCTCTCAAGTTGCCTTGAACGAGCCACTCCTCTCTTTTCCCCCGTGAAACGGTGTGTTTGCAGTGGATTCGCTGGCGTGCCCAATCGAGGCAGGTTCACTGGGATTTGCAAAGCTTGTCAAAAATATTTGTTGGCCGATGACCATTGATACACAAGCCTGGGGCAGCTCCCAGAACCCTGAAGCTTGCACCTGCCCGGAAGCATGGGGACCCCCTAGGGGACGATTCCAGTCCCAGCTGAACCAGTACTGCCGTTTCCCCCAATATTGCCAAGCACAGAGCTATCAAACCACCAGCACACCCCAGAAGACAGGAGGCACCATTCAGGAGGTAGCCCGGGGGGACCAGCCTACCTCGCCACCCAAACCAGCAAGGCAGGGTTCACGGCGTGCTCTTCCTGCCAGCTCCATGTCGCTGGCAGCGTGCAGCAGCTCAGACTAATTCCAGGTACATGCTATAGGTGGCATCATGCTACTGGAAATGGCCTCCGTGGAGGGTGAGGATCCCGGCTCCATCTCCAGGCACAGAGGGAGCAGAGGCTAAGCAGCCACAGCCGCGGTTCCAACGGCGAGGAGAAGGGCTGCGGTGCGTGCAGGGGGGCTGCTCTCCAGAGCCACTGGTCCGGATACACAAGGCGGCTGCCCTGCCAGGCACTCACGGGCAGGGCCTGGAGGGCTGGGAGACTAGGGAGGGTCTCTGCTCACCGTGAAGCACGAGAGGGAAAGGCCTCCGTCCACACTCCAAGGGGAGCTCCGTGGGCCGAGACACCTGCTCTGCACTGGACTCGCCCAGCACAGCCAGAGGCCAGAACACAGAGCACAGAGCCTGGACAGTCTGGCTAGGAGCCATTGTCACCGGCCAGACCCTCAACTTCTCTCCCCCTACAAGGTAGAGCAGCCAGAAATGGGGACAGAGAGCAAGCTCGGGTGGGATCCCTGGCACCGGGGCCATCCCCAAGGCAGCCTCGATGCCAGCGGAGTGGCCGGGAAACACCCCCTCCCCCGCGGCACCTCCAGCTGGCCCAGGTCTGCCTCCGCGGCCTCGAGCTTCCGTGGGGGCGAGGGCCGCCAGGCCAGGCCTGCCGCCACCAACAGCACAGCCACGAGGCAGCGAGGGGGGCGGGCGACTTCCCGGCCTCCAGGCCCGGCGGCGCCGCGGGGCGCGCAGCCCGTGGGTCCCCCCCCGCCCCCCCGGCCCAGCTCGGGGCTCTGCGCGGCGGTTGTCGCAGAAACGGGGGGCTGGGTCTCAGATGACCACAGGACAGGTCAGGTCTCAGAGAACATCTGAGCCCCTCCCCCCCCAATCAAAGTAGGCACGCCTCCTCGGGCGCCCAGACGGGGGCCCGGCTCCCGCGCACCACACCACCGATCCGCTCGCGGTTTGTGTTGTTGTTTTGTTTTTTTTTTAAACAAAAGCAATTAAGCTTTCAATCCCGGTTCATTTGCATTTGCACCTCGGGAACGGAGTGGGGGGAGGGCGGGCGGGCGGGGGAGCCCGGCGGGTGGCACCTTCCGCGCGCGCGCGCGCCGCCGCCGCTGGCGGGGCCCGGCCGGGAAGCCGGCCACATCTGGCCGGGCGTCGCGGGCGCCGCGGCTCCTCCCCGCCGGCTCCGGGGGCCGCGGCGCCGCCGCCGCTCGGCGGCGCCCTCATCGATCGCCCGGCGGCCGCGCGAGCCGAGAACAAGGTAGAGCCTGTATTTAGGTTCCTGCCCTTATATGGCGATGTGCGCGAGCGCCCGCCGAGCGGCCGCACCATATAAGGGCACGCGGCGGGCGCCGGGCTGAGCTGGTGCGCGCTCATTGGCCGGCGCGTCTCTCGGCAACCGGGCTCTCACGAGCCGAGCCGAGCCCGCCGCCCCCGCCCGCTCCCCGCCCCCTCCCTTTCTTCTCCCCCGCGGCCCCCGCCCGCCCGCTCGCTCGCGGCGGCGGCAGCACCCCGCTCCGGGCCGGTCCGCCCCCCCACCCCACTCCCACCGCCTGGGGCCGACGCCCTGGCCCCCCGAATTTCCTCCCCGAGGCCGGTCCCTCCCCCTCCCCTCCCCTCCCCCTCCCCTCCCCCGTGCTGTCATCTGCCTCCGGATGGCCGTTGGGTTTATTCTCGCCCCCTCCTCGCAAATTCCCACTCCACGCTCCTCCTCCTCCCCCCCCCCCCAAACCCAGCGAGCAGCTCGGGGGAGCAGGAAAGCCCGGATGCGGGAGGAGAGCTAGAGCGCGCGCGCGCGCGTGTGTGTGTCTGTGTGTGCGCGCGCGCGCGCCCGGCTCGCCGTTGCCGCAGTAGCTGCTGCAGCATCAGGCCCACGCACGCACGCACGCACGCATGCACGCACGGGGCTGCGGGATCGGTCGCATTCCCCCCACCCCCGCCCAGCGCACTCACCTCCCGCCTCCCCCAATAATCATAGCAATTAGCTGCAGAAGAAAAGCGCTTGCGGGACGAGGGGGGTGCTACCCGACCGCAGCCTAGGTACTCCCGAATTAGCATCTCCCAGGGTGTCCCTTCGGGCTGGGTTTCTGGATGCAATCATGATAATGATAAATCGATGTCTCATTTAAAGGTTACTTTAAAGACCTGCCAATTGCTGGGGGGTGGGGGGGGGGAAGAGAAGCTCTGCATCGGAGGAGAAAAATGCTTTTCTGTGCACTGGTGTGGGATGCGAGTCAGGTGCTGGGCCCACCCACGGATGGGGGGGGGAGAGGTGCGTCCCTCGTCCTCTGGGAAGGAGGCTCCCAATCACCTCAAACTCAGACTGAAAAGGCAGCACAGATTCTGGGGAGCCTCGCCCCTTCCTCCACGCGCAGAGGCGCGCGCACGCCGCACGCACAGGTGTCCGGCTGGCCCCTCCCAGGGCAGTCACCAGTCACGACACGCCTGGGCGCTGGAGCCACCCACCCCCGCTGGGACACGATCCCTGTCCCGCGAGGACCCCACGGTGACAGCTAAGACAATGGGCGCCGTAGAGCCCTGGGGACCTTGCCTAGACCCGGCTCGCCTCCGGGGTGGCCGCCTCCCGGAGGCGCCCAGCGGTGCCCCCTGCTGGGCGGCCTCCACCTGCAACCTGGCGCAGGTGGGGGCTGCCTGAGGGCTACTCGGGATGGATGGGGGATGGGGACGGGGCGCGGTAACCCCCGTGACCTCCCCCCGGATTTCGGGGGCATCCTTACGCTGCCCGCGCCCTCCGCTCCGGTTCTTGAATTCCCTAACCTGTCACCTCGCAGAGAAAGGTGGCGGCGGAAGTGGACACTGCGGGGGACTGAGGAATGGGGGTGCCAAGCGGGGGAGGGCCCTGTCTCTGGGGTCCCATCTGCTGGGGCGACCTCCTCCGCACTGCTTCCGCGGAAGGGAGCGTGCGGCCGAAGCAGCCTCGGGCGCCGGCGCTCGGCCCTCCCTCACCTTGGCTGGGAGCTGCTTCCTGGGTATTTTGCCTAGGTGACAGCAGGTTCCCACCTATAAGATGCCAGGCCGGGGGGGGGGGGGCAAACTCGGGGGCAGTGGGTTTGCCAGAGTGGCGCCCAGCGTCGGACCTCTGCCAAGGATCCACCGGCTTTGAACCTTGGAAGCGTGTGGACACCCAGGTCCCGACTGTAGGTGTCCCGGGCGCAGAGCTGCTCACCGCCGTCCCGGGGCTGCCCACGCCCGGCTAGCGAGGACGTCTAGATCAAGATCAAGTCCCCGTCCTCAAGTTTCCGTGCGCTTCGGTGCGAGGACGTCCTCGCCCTGGGGAGGGAGGCGCAGGACCCCAGGCGTCCTCCGCCCTCTCCTGGGGGTTCGGGGGCAGATTCCTTGAGGGTGTCCCTTCTCCACCCCGAGTCCACACAGCATGGGCTGCTCCCGAATCTCGAAGTCCCTCTGCCTGACCCGCGGGCGGGCCGTCCCGGGCCGCTACCCTCTCACTCCTGGAACCTGCATTTCCCGGTCCCTGCTCGTGAACTCGTTACGGAGCCCCGAGCGGGGCAGCGGGAGGGGTGAGAGGCAAACTTGCAGCTGGGAGCAGCTAGATCCCCACACGACAGGCACTGGCCCCGGCGCAGGCTCCGCGGGGGTGGGACGGAGGGGGCTGCAGATGAGCAGACCCGAGCCCAGGGGTCCCAACCCCGAGGTCGGGCCCCGCCCGCCAGCCCTCCTTTCCCACTTTTCGTTTACTCCCCGCCGACCCCAGCCCTGCAACTCCGGGGACGATTTTCAGCCCTACCCCGAGGCGCCTCCGGTATTGCCCCAGCCCTCTTGCCCCAGGCCCGACCCCAACCGGTCCTGCGTGCCCCCCCCCCGGAGCCTCGGGTTCCCTTGGTGCCCCAGGAAGGGTGCTGTGGCTCGGGGGTGGGGGGGCGGTGGGTGGCAGGGTGGCCCAGCGCCTCCGCGGCGCCCCAGGCTCCGGGCGGGCTGGGGCGGAGGTCGGGAGCGGGTCCTCGCGGAGAGGAAGGGTGGGCGCTGGGCACCTGCTGAGCTGCCGAGGCTGCTGTTGATGGCGCCCGAGGATCCACCCGGATCTTCTCGGCCGAGTTCCGGGCTTGGGTCGCTCGGCAGCCGGCACGCGCACGGCTTTTTCTGTGTGGTGTCTTCCTTTTCTGCGGGGCGGGGGGGTGGGGGGGGACGAGCCGGCCGGCCTCCCCGGGATGGGGGGGTCTCCAGCGGGGTGGGGCTCGCGCGGCCGCCGCGATCGGCGCCACCGTAGCCTTTCCCCACCGGGGCGCGGCGACCTCGCGAGGCCCCCGGGCATGCGGGGTGGGGGCGGGGACGGGCCGGGAGCGCCCGGAGGAGCCCTGCCCGCGCCCTCGCCGCGGGGGGCCGCCCTCCCCCGCCCCCCGTGCGACCCCCCCCCACTCCTCGGAGCCTGCGGGGCCCGGGCGCGGCGTGGGCTGCGGCGCGCCCCCCGCCCGTGGCAGCGTGGCGACTGGCGCCGCTTTGGCGGCCATTTTCTGCAGCTGCCGCGGCCCGGGCTCCGCGCAGCGAGGCGCGGGCGGCCGCCCCGGGGCGGGCAGGGGTGGCGGTCGCGGGGCCGCTGGCGGGAGGGGGGGTGCGGTCACGGCGGTGGCGCCGGTGCCCTCCCCCGCCGCGGCGCAGCGGGGGCCGGAGGCGCTGCGTGGCAAGAGCCGCTGCCATCCCACCCTTTCCCCGCCATCTTGTACCCCGGCTGGCGCCTTCCCAAAGCCGAGCCACGCAGACAAAGCCGCCCCGGGCCGGCGGGGACCCCCACCGACCACCCGGCTGGGCAGCCCGGGGCCCGGGGCCCCGCACCCGGCCCTGCCCCTCCCGGGGGGCCGGCGCGCCCCTGCCCGGGGGGCTTCGCGCAGCACGGCCGCGCGCGCAGCTCCTGCGGGCGGCGGGGACCCCTCCCTCTCCGCACGGGAGGGCTAGACGCGCACCCCCGCACCGGCCCACCCGGCATGCGGGAAGAGGGGTCCCCGGCGGCGGGGCGAGGGCTGGGCACTTGGGCAGCTCCGGGTTCATTTTCTCTTCCCCGGGGTTGGGCGGGTCCCCTCGTCCCGGAGTCCTCCCCAACTTCACGCTCCCGTGTTCCCACCCCAACCACAAAGAAAACCGCAACGTTGGCCCCTCTCGACACCCCCTCCCCGCCTCTCCCCCCCCCCCCACCAGCGGCCGCTTCACACCACCCTGCGCGCCATTCTCCGGGCTGGAGCACTGTCCCTCGGAGCCCAGCTTCCCCGGCCCTTCCTTCGACGCCCCTGCGCAGGGACTGGAGACCTAGAGCCTGGGAAGGGGGTCGCGGGGTGAGACGCCCCTTCCTCAACCCAGAACCGGCCAGGAACCCAGCGCCTACCAGCCCACAGGTCAGGCACCGGGTGCCTCCTTGGTGGAGAATCCATTTTCCAGGCTCCAAGCCCCTGGCGGTGCGGTGGGAGAGGTTGGGGCTCTCGCGACACCCCACCCGGCTGGATTTCTTGGGGACTCCCAGCCCCAGGGGTAGCCCTGGGTAGTAGTACACAGACCCACACCGGCTCTGGCTCTCCCCTAAGACTTGGCGCGTCCCCTTACCCCCCTATGTTTCCAGGAGTGTCAACCGCAAGGGTCGGGTGGTGGTGGATGGGGAAACTGAGGCTGAAGAGCAGGGTGCACGTGTCTGGCCTAAGGTCACCCTGCAGGTCCGTGCGGAGCTGGCTCTTCCCCCCTCCTCCCCTCCCCTCCACTCCCGGAGGTCAAAGCCCAGGCTCTGGTGTTCTGCCCAGACCTCCAAGAATTCTTGGCCACCCTCGGGACCGGCGGGGGCCAGGCACTGCTGGCCCACACCTGAAAACGGCCCCCCCACGCCTCGCCAACCGTCCCCCACTCCCCACCCTCGCCTGTGAGGGCCCGAAAAAACCAAGCACCCCCAGGTGGCCCGTCCAGTGCCACCCTCGGGGTTCCCCCCTCCCCCCCTTCGCCGGCCGGCCCGCGGGTTCTGAGCCCGGCTCTGGAAACCAGTTTGACCACTTTGCGCATTTCCCAAGCCTCCGCGGCGACCGGGACCGGCTCCCGGGGGTGGGGGGGGTGGGGTGGGAATGAGCCGGTGCCCGGTGCCGAACGGATGTGCCCGGGCTGGCGTCCACGCGACGTGCCTGCGCCGAGCTGGGCATCTCGGGCCGCTGGGTGAGGGGTCCCTCCTCCCCCTATCGTGAGAACCGAGGACTGGAAGCGGGATCCCCGACGTGCACCCGGGACAGCGCCCGAGGTCGGGGGCGCTGACTTGGAGCCTAGAATGAATGGCGGCCCACTGGAAGGCCGAGGAGGCTGGCTGTGTGGGGTCCCGGTGTCGCGGGGGAGGGGAGGGGGGAGCCTCGAGGGCCTCCGCAGGCGGGTGGGGTGGGCGGGTGGCCGGCGCGTCGTTCTCCAGCTCGCTGCAGCGCGGCAGTGGTGGGCGAGTGGAAGACATGGTGGTGTAGCCGCGTGAAAGTGTTACAGTGAAACCCTTCCCCACAGCTAACTTGTGCTAATAAAAAGGAACACCAAAACAGCTGTGTCTCCAGGGCCAGCGGGAAGCCTACAGGTCCCGTTGCAGGAGTCCTCTCCGGGACAGAGGTGGCTTGCTCAGGCCCCACCAGCTACCTAGGGTCACAGCCCGCACGCGGCAGTGCCGACCAGCGGAGAGGCTGCGGGGTGGGGTGGGGGTGCGGCCAGGGAAATGCAGGGCCCTGCAGGTGGGAAGCGGACAGCGTCGTTGCGCAGGCCCTGTGCACCTACGGGGCAGTGGGAAGATGGGCAGGTGTCCGGTGGAGCAGCGCCTTGCTCCTGGGCTCCATCCGATGCTCAGAGGACTCCGGGGCTGCCTTGCCAAGTCAGGCTGGCCCGGGTAGAGCCCTCCGGGCTGCTCCTCTGATCCCCACCCCCATCCGCTGGGGGAGGGGGGCCGAGGGGCACAGTCAGCCCTGGCAGGATCCCGCGGGCTGGGAAGGGGGCCTCCAGGGCCGTCCCACCCTTCTCTGCGGGGGGCTTCCTGCCCGTCCTTAATGTGAGCAAGAGGAAGGGGCCGCCCATCTGTGGAGGCAGCCAGCGTGTCCACCCACAGGGTGGCCGTGGCAGGCTGGGCGGCTTGCTTTTGTCCTCTAGGCCAGGCTTAAGGGCTGTAGGAAGGAAAGAGAAGAGGGGGGAAAGGGAGGAAGAGACAAACAGGAAAAGCCAGGGCTCTTTCACCCAGTCCTTCGCAGAGGTCAGCGTGCCTCCAAAGGTGTCAGGGGCGAGGGGGGTGGGAGCTCAGGGTGAGGGCACTGGCCAGGAGGACGGGGCACCTGGCAGCCTACACTGGGGTCATCTCTGAGCTTGGGGCTCCCCGAGACTCATCCAGAGGGAGTTGCAGGACATTGGTGTCCCGATGACGAAGGGCTTCCCTGGGCTGGAGAGACCAATGGCCTTGGGGACTTTCACATCCACTGGGGCTTAGGAAATCCTGGAGGGCTTCCCGTTCGCTAGGAGGCAGACCCGAACGTCACCCAGGGCCTCCACTGCACATCTCTAGGGAGCAAGTCACATGGAAGCATGGCCCACGCCTGTGTCCAGACGCCATCCCAGTGGGGCCTCTGGTTTCTTCAGGACTTACCTGGACAGTAGGGTATGGAGGACTCCATGACACAGTGCCGAAGGGCCTGGCGCTGAGTGGGTGCTGTAGCTACCACAGTGGGAGGGGGAGGGTTCACATCCATGGCAGAGTCGGCGTCCCTGGGGTCCTCTGCGGGTGCCCCCCGTGATGGTGGAGAAGCCCGCCTAGACGCTCTGAGGGTGAGGAGATGCCCGGCTGCCAGTGCCCCGTGTCACAAAGCACAAAGGCCACCGCGGCAGGAAAGCCCAGGCCCAGGCCCGAACCACTACCTCTGCCCCCCTCCTCCACGCCCTTCCCGGGAGGTCCTGGGCGTCCGTGTGCCCAGCCCGGGGGGTCCTGCACAGCCCGAGCAGGGCCAGCGCGGTGGCCCTGGGCGCCCGCCGTGGAGACCCGCCCAGGGTAGGAGTGGACAAGGACAAGCCGGCCGGAGGTTGGCGGACCACCTCGGGCTTCCGGCTGGGGGTTCGCTGGACTGGCAGCCCAGCCCAGCTCAGTGTCGGGGACTTGCCGTGGACACAGACGGGCCGCGAAGCCAAGTGAGGCGTGAGCGTCCGCTCACTGGCCGGCCACTCTGGAGAGAAGACGCCAGGGCCTGATGACCCGTGCGTGCCTGTCATCTCAGCGCTGGGAGGCTACGCTGGCAGAACCCCAAGTTCAAGGGCCAGTAGCCCTCAAAAAGCAAAGAGGCTCAGGGGATTGGAACCAGCAGACTGCATTCTTCGCATGCCCGGAAGGCCCTGAGCCTGCACCCCAACCCCAAAACACTCCGGGGAGTGAGGCCAGGGCGTCGGCCGCTAGCTCTGCTGAGCAGACTCCGCGGCCTGACGCCTCCCCGTGTCCCGGATGTGGCTCTGCGGCCAGGCTCCCTCCAGCAGGCCCCAGGGGCCCCAGGCTGGTGCTGGAGCCAGCCAAGGAGCTTGAGCCTCAGACGGGCCCAGGGCAGCTCCGCCGCCAACCTGCCGGCCTCCCTCCCTCTGACTGGCCTCTGGGAGGAGCAGTGTGTGATGGGGGCTCGCTGTGGAAGGAGCAGGGGGGTGCGGAGCCACCCCAAGGCTTTCTCCAGCTCCAGCCTTAGGATGGCTCCGGAGTCCTAGGAGGACACTTGGTCTACAGCAGGTGCCTCTGGCACTGGAGGTGTTGGAGTGGGGGGACCCTGCCCCTCTCCTGGGGACCCTGCTCCCCCCTCCCCCCCATCAGATGCTTGAGGACCCGGCTCTGGGCCTAAGCACTGGTCCCTTCACTCTCTAGTTTGCCCAGGAGCGCGGGGAAGCGCACACCGCCTGCACCGCGGTGCCCGCCCGGTGAACGGCTGGGGGGGGGAGATGCGGGCACGGGGCTGGGGTGTGTACCCCGAGCTGCTGTTGCTTCCGGCATGCCCTACATTCAAGCTGGTGAGGAAGATCGTGAGAAGTGGGAGGGGCAGAGAGGAAACAGCACCCTACAATCTATGTCAAAAGTTATTTCATAAGTAGATGAAGGGTGAAGGGATAAAGCCCAGAGAGAGAGCGAGAGAGAGTGGGGAGGAAAGACAGACAGAGACAGACAGGGAGACAGAAGAGAGAGACAGAGAGACACCCGCAGGGCGGGCAGGTGGGAAGCGAGGAGGTCGGAAGGGCCTGGGCAGGCCTGTGCCGGGAGCCCGGGCAGCCGCAGGCGGTGACAGTCCCCTCTCCTTCCACTCTTGGCCGCGGCAGCGGCAGGGACGGCGACCTTGCCCGCAGAACTCATTCATTCATTCGCTCACCATCTACTGGAGAGACTGAGGTGAACACGCACCACTGCAGTCGGGGAGACGCATCAGATCCAGCTGGATCCACAGGGCACTGGCGCTCTTGGATTGGGAGCCAGGCCAGGGCTCCCTGTAGGCTGGCCCTTCCCGAGTGGGGTGGGCCCCCCCCCCTTCAGCCCTCCCCCACGTGCTCGGTGGAAGCCAGGGCTCCTCCGGGTCAGTGGACGGGAAGAATCATCCTCGAGAGCTCTCCGGTCCTCCCTCCGGGCTGAGCAGAGAAGAACAGGACAGCTGTTCCTCTGTGGGTTTCCAGAGGCTTGGCATGGAAGTTTCCAGAAGCCCGGGCAGACATGAAGCTGGGAGAAGGGAGTTCTCCACGCCTCCTAACCAGAGAGGCCCTCGGGAAGCAGCGTTTGTAGGTCTCTTCCCCTCTCTCATGTGGAGGGCAGGAATTGGGACGCCGGGTCACACGCTGCTCTCTTCCTTTGTGGGCAATCCCACACCGGCCACAGAAGGAGGCCATGGCCACACAAAGATGGCCAGTGTGCGGGGAGCCCAGGCGGGCCGAGCTGCGGGCCGTTCCACCCCTGCCAGCTGGAAGGTGCAGGGACGGATCAGGAGACCGCCTCCCACGCCTTCAGTGTCAATACGGCTCCTACTTGCAGAGCCAAGATCCGATCTGCCGAATTGGCTGGTGTGTGTGTGCACGTGCATGCGTGTGCACGCGTGGATTCAGGTCTTCGAACCACGCCACGAGGGAGGAGAGCCAGCCGTCAAGGTCAGGACGCAGGCCCCGGTGGCTGTGGCCCTCGTGGCTTTCTCCTCCCTCTTCCTCCATCAAGTCCTTCCCTTGGGCCGGGTCAGGTTGGAGAAGGGACCAGCCAGTTTCACTCAAGATGTCCCTGCTGGCAAGCTCGTCACCCTGACACGCTGCCCGCACCAGCCTCTCCGGGGGACGGAGGTCGGGCCCAGGTCAGCATCTGCCCAGTGTTTTCAAGGTGTTGCCGGCAAACCAGGAGCCACGGAGGCCTGAGCGGTATACCCGAGGTGCCGCTCCTCCCTCCCTCCTGCTGTCATCGCTCAGCTGCCCGACAAGCGTGAGCAACGGTTTCCCCTGACCTTGTCTCCTTCCGGTCACAGGGAGGTTCGTGGGAGAATGGGGAAGCAGGATTCTGCTAGCATGGCCCCAGATCAAAATGGAGCGCCCAGGTCAGCCTGGGGCAGGTGAGGCGGGAGGCTTGTGGGGATGTTTTGGTTTTCAACACTGTTCATCAGGGGTTTATATTTGTGGGGTGCAAGCTGTTACTTGAGAGCTGAACCCACACTTGACCTCATCACAATAAAATAATGTACCCCTTCGAATCTATCCTTCTTAGAGGAAATTAAGTTGACAGGGAAGACAGGTTAAGGACAGAATTACCAGGCGGGAATATGCTGACTGTCACCAAGCCCCGGGATGGGGCTGAGCTGGACTTGGTCCAAATACCCCTCGACTCCCCCACTGCGCTGGGCTCACCCTGTCCAAGGCCTGGGCCGAGAGCTAAGGATGCCGGCTCCCTCACCTCCTGCCTCCTCTTCCCTTCCCTCCCACTCCTCTTCCTTCCTTTATGTTCCTCTTTCTCTCCCTCCCTCCCTCCCTCCCTCTCTCCATTCTTCCCTTTCCTCCTCCTTTACATTCCTTCCATCAGCCAATAGCTCTGGAGTGGTCTAGTAGCGGGAGGAGAGAGGACTTGCCCTGGGGGTGTTTCCATTCTACTGTGGGGTAGAGGGGAGGTGGGGCAGTGGACTGGGAAAGAATCATTTCAGGCAAGGATACTCCAGCCCTTGGGCAGGGGCATCCCCTGAAGCAGCAATGAAAGACTAGCTGGCAAGAACAGCCCAACCAGGGCAGCGAGAGCCCCAGGACACAGAGGAGCCGGGCCACTCGGCAGGGCGGCCTGGTTGGCTGATCCCGGGCATTTCAAACACATCCGGCTTCCACCCTTGGTCAAAGAGGAATGCTGGCCCAGGCCGGACCTTCCACTGACCCCGCCCTCCCGGAACCCTGCCCGGACGGGTGACCCGGGCACCTCCGGCTGGCACCTTCCTTCTTTTGGGGAACTGTTTGAGAGTGACTTGGACGTTTTGTGCCCCTTTGTGTATCAATACTTGGGGAGTCACAGGAGTGGGGGTGGAGGGCCCTCTCCTACGTCGGGCAGCGGCTCTCCAGCGCTCAAGGCCTTACACGCTTCGCCCGTTTCCTCAATAATTCTCTTTGTGACTCATTTTTATCTTTCCTGTTCCCCAAACCAAATCCGAATGGCGAGCAGCCCTCCGCATCCTGTCTCCGCGTCCGCCGCCCGGCAGGCAGGGCCTCGGCCTTTCTCTGGGCGGTTGAAGAACCCACCATTGACAGTTCTTCCTGGTCAGATGCAGCCTCTGCATTTGGGGCAGGGAATCTCGCCCTGTGGATGCTGTGCATTCCACGAGGTGGACACACCTGCTAGGGCGTGTGGCTGTGTTGGAGCTTGCACTCAAGGCCCAGGCGCTGGCCCTGTACTTTTTTTGCTCAAGGCTAGCACTCTGCCACTTGAGCCACAGCGCCACTTCTGGCCGTTTTCTCTATATGTGGTGCTGGGGAATTGAGCCCAGGGTCTCATGTATAGGAGGCAAGCACTCTTGCCACTAGGCCATATCCCCAGCCCCGGCCCTATACTTTTTTGCTCAAGGCTGGTGTTCTACCATGTTGATTCACAGCTCTACTTTCAGCTTCTTGGTGGTGAATTGGAGATAAGAGTCTCATGGAACATTCCTGACTAGACTGGCTCTGTCATCCGTGCTACCATGCTAGCCTCGAGCAGAGGAGCTCAGGGACAGCACCCGGCCCCAGGGCTGGCACAAAACCAAAAGATGAAACAAAGAAAACCAAATCTCAGCCTCCTAAGCCAGGAGGACAGCATGAGTCCCTAACCAGTACCCGGCTCACGTGGTGTTCTTTGAATCCTTGGTCTCGCCAAGCCTTGCTGTGGCTTCGGATCGCCCGTCCCGCCTGACTTGATCTCTGATCGGCGCCTTCTACCTCTTTGCTTCCATGAGGGCCAGGGCTGCACTGCGTCCTTGTCTCTGCCCCCGTCCCCGCCTCCCCCTTTGCCTCTGTCTGTCGCCCCCTCTTTCTCTCCATTGGCTTTGCTCCTTGCCGCTGCCCCTTTCCTTCATTTTAGTCCCGCCTCACCTTTCTCACCCCTTCTCCAGTCTCTTTGCAAACTACGGAGGGCAAGAGCTGCTCGCTGAGGGCCACGCACAGCGGGCCACCTCCCGAGATACGCCCCGATTGGTGCTTTTTTCCCTAGGGGGAATGAAGAGGATGGATGGAGAAACGCTCTCTGCGGATCAAGTCTTGGGGGCGGGGGGAATCATGTCTACTCCTCTTGGGGGAGGGAATCATGTCTACTCCTCTTGGGGGGGGGGGGGAATCATGTCTACTCCTCTTGGGGGGGGGATCATGTCTACTCCTCTTGGGGAGGGGGGATCATGTCTACTCCTCTTGGGGGGGGGGAATCATGTCTACTCCTCTTGGGGGGGGATCATGTCTACTCCAGGTGGGAGTCTCCTCTATCAGGATCTCAGCTCAGGCCCAGAGGAAGGGGCAGGATTTCGGGGAGAGGCGCTCTTCAAGGAAGGCCTTCTCTGCTCTCCACGCCCCTCCTCTCCACCCACAGGCCCTGTCCACGGACCCCAGAGTCCCCCCCCCCAGACCTGGAGCTGAGGCTTATCACGTCGTGGCCCCGGCTAGCAAACGCCGTCTTTCTCAAAGCTCAGAGATTCGCAGGTTCTTCTCCACCTCGGAGCACCAGACCCGGAGCGGCCTTCGTCGCCAGTTGGGGGTCACTGGCTTGGAGGAAGCCCCTGGCGTCCGCTCTCTGCGCGAGGCCCCAAGCCACAGTGCGGCGAGCAGAAGCCAGATGGTGGAGGGCACTTGAGCAGCTGCACCGGGTCGCTCAATCACCGCCATGGCCCTGGACTTGGAGCCGTGTTGTCGTCACTCCGATGAGCACCGCCGCCGATACCGAGGGAAATCGGTCAATTCCGGGCCTGGCCAGGACCCGGACGCCGTCTTTGGCTCTGAGTGTGAGCCCTGGACGGAACGGAGAGCTCATCTGGACGTGGATTTGGGTCTTGTGGGAGCTCAGTGTGCCCATCCGTTGAGTGAGGGGCTTGGATTGGAGGCTCCAAGGCCCCTTCCTGAGTTCTGGGGAGCCCGTGATGCACGGCCGATGACTCCATCCGCTGTCCGTGGAGCTGTTCCTGCCGGTGCCATGGTGATTCCACGCAGCCCGTGTGCTGCCTCCTTCCAGGCCAGCCCTGGGGACGCTCCATCCTCCCGGCTCCTCTGCAGACATGCGCCTTCATCTATGGAACGAGACACGGCTAAGGACCAGCGTGGGGCACAAGACAAAGGCGGGCAGAGGTGCGGGCCCTGTGGCCAGGGCTTCCCGAGGCCCAGGCCGGGCGGCAGCATCTCCACCTCCGGCTCCGCAGCTCCCTTCACACCATGCGGAAGGTGGGCACGACTCCGCTCCGCCTGCTCCGGTGACACGCGCCCAGAGGACGTCCCAGCCGCGGGATCCCAGTGAGCTCGCACGCCCCCCGGGTGGGCTCCGGCTTTGCACGCGGGCAGCTGCAGGCCCGGGCCGGGGACGCGGCGACGGCGGCGGAGCCGGAGGGTGTCCCCAGAGCTCCCGACTTCCACTCCGCTGCACCTTCTTCTGTCTCCTTGGATTTTCAGCTTGCAGCTCCGTAACTCCCATCCCCAGACCTGTTGGCAAGCGAGAGGAATAACTCAAGTGAGTCAAAAGCAATTTGCAAACATAAATAATTTCCAGTGCCAGGAGAGGAGCCAGTGGGAAGATGCATGGGAGGCTGAAGGGGAAAACAGCTGGCCCCAAGTCTCCCCCCCCACCACCAGTCCTGCCTCTCCCCTTCTCAGAGCTGGTGGGAGGGACTGAATAACATCAACAAAGCAGAAAAAGAGCCCTCGGAGGCTCCTAGTCACTCGCCTGTCCATGAGAGGCTCCGCCTGGCCGTCTCTTTCCGCCTCACCCCAGCTTTCTATGATCCTGTACCCCTGCTTGCTCCTAGAGGCTTAGGGGAGAAGAGAGGGTCTCCTGCCCGCTTTCCAGCGGCTCAGGCCTCCTCCTCTTGACCACTACCGTCTTCCATCCTCAACCCCCAAGAGCAGGAAGACTGCGCGACACCCCATTGTTTTGTGGCCTTCATTTGATTCCAGTGTCATAGTCGAGAGGAGCCTCAGTTCACTGCTCTGTTCTCCCTGGCTTGGGATCCGCGGTAGGGGCGTGAGAGGGGCTCGGGGTGCAGGCCTCTGCTCCTTCCCCAGGGCGGCGGGCTCCCCTCGCCCTGGCAGGCAGCATGGCCGCGTCAGGAGGCTGTCCCCTGCGCCGAGGAGAGGGACTGTCTGGCCAGCGTCCACCTGGAAAGCCAGACCACGAAGCACGCCGTCCCGAAGCCCACCCCAAGAGGCCGCGGGAAACGCAGAGAACAATGAGAAACCGGATACCACGGAATTAGCGAAGAATTCCTCGGATGAAACTGGAGAGGGAGGAAATCCAGGGAGGTGTGCGGGACACCTGGTGCAGGTTGGCCGGGGCCCAGCGGCTGGCGACGCTTTCGAAGGGGTCCTGCGCTGGGTCCGCGAGGGAGCAGCCAGGTGGCGGGGCCGTCGCCCTCCAGCCCTGAACGTGCGCAGGCTCACAGGTGTGCGCACGCGCGCGCGCTTGGCACAGCCTCCACGTACGCAGCCTTCTGTCCCAATTGAGATGGGAAAGACGTCAATCCGTCAAGAGAAACAAGCACATCCAACACGGAGTGGGCTATATCACTGCCAACACGGAGTGGGCTATATCACTGTGTGTCAGGCCTTAGCGCCACAACATAAAGATCAAATGAGCGAGAGAGAGAGAGAGAGAGAGAGAGAGAGAGAGAGAGAGAGAGAGAGGCTTAGCAGTAGAGTGCCTGCTGGCAAACATGACGTCCTGAGTTCAAACCCCAGTACCACCAAAAAGAAAAAAGATATAGGAAACAAAAACCCCACCAAGAGAACATGTGCATGTTTTGGGGTGACATAACGCCCACCTCTCTGCCATCCTGGCTGTCTGCTAAGTCCGCCTTGGGCAGAGGAGCTGATACTCGGACATTAGGAAACACCGCAGGAATCACTGGCTAAATAGAGGGGTGCAACCCGGGTCTTCCTGGAACTCCCCTAAATTCAATGATACAGAGCGACACCCAGTCTTCTGAAATTCTCACACACCACCTGGGTAAGAAGCAGGGGCAGGCAGGGCAGCCCCCAGCCCCCCCCCCACCCCAGCAGCTGAGCCCAGCACAGCTGCTCCCAGGGTGGGTGGCCAGGGGCAGTGGGGAGCCAGGCCCCCCACACCAGGGCCTGGGACGTGGGTACTTGTGGGGAATCATAGGAGCTTGCAGCTCGGGAAGGGGCTTCATCGGGAAAGCCTGGTCACACGCACACGCGCGCACACACACAGAGGACCTGACGGGCGTGCAAGGGTACAAGTTGGGGCTGTGCACACAACTGGGTGACAGGGAGCTGGGGGGGGGGGCAATTTCGAAGAGCAGGTCTTCTCCATGCTGGAATAATCTAGAGCCAGTTCACAAGAGGCCAGTGCCAGAGTCGGCCTCTGAAAGCCCCCCCGAACCCCAGAGTGTCTCTTCCCCCATTCCCTGGCTCTTCAACACAGGGGGGGGGGACATTAGCTACCAAGTCTTCACAGGGCCACCTGTGAAAGAGGGTCAGTGAGCGAGCCCCCCTCCCCACGGAGATGAAAGAATGAACGTGAGATAATCCCCCTAAAGTGCAGGGTATATAATAAGCACTCAATCAATATGAACTGTGATTATTAGCTGCAAAGGGAAGAGGCCCGGAGGGTGGGGGAGGGGCGTCTTTCTGAACTGGTGGCTACAGGAAGTAGACACTTGTATCCAAGAATAACAGCCTTCAATACAATTTCCTCTTCAGAGTCTTTACCTCCTCTGATGAGAAGTGGCGTCGCCCAGGATCACAGGCTGAGCTGCTTTCCAGAAAGCTCCGTCTCAGCCTTGCTCCTCTGAGCCCCACCCGAGCCGTCTCCCGCTCCAGGGTCACTCCCAGCCGTCCAGGGCAAGGCTGGAGCAGCTTCGGCTGGGCTGAGGTCCCTGGACAGGACGGGAAGGGACAGGCTCAGCCTACGGGGAGGGGCGAGGCTGGGGAAGGTGGATTGGAGGTGAGCAGGGCTACACTCACTCTTGTCCTTCAGTTGGGCTGAGACAGGCTGCAGAGACGGAAGCCGTTGGAAGCTTCTGTCTGCTTCTGACCTGGGACGGTCCATGTTCCCAGGCCAAGAGGCAAGCTGTGTGTTTACCGAGGGGGTTTTCCAGAAGTGCCCAAGGCTTTGGGGTTTCAAGGTGACCAAGAAACGGTGGCAGGAAGGTAAATGTTTTTGGTGAAGGAAGTGGGTACGGCAACCATATCTGTTCCATCTCCATGGTATGTTCTAGAAGTTTGCTCTTTGGGGGTGGGTTGGAGTTGGGGAAGAGCCTCAACTCAGAAGTTCAAAGTGGGCTAAAAGACACAGGGTCCAATTCTGGTCATCCCTCACCTCTTTAAGCATCTCAGGGGAGCACAGAACCCTCTTCCCACCCCCACCCCCCGCCCCCATGCAATCACAGGTGAGGGCCCTGCCACTCGTGACCTTCCATACCACCAGACTAGGAGCTCAAGGTCATTCGTGGTTTCAAGCTCTCTGTGTCTTTTCTCTGCTGTTGGATGGAATTGTCCCTGTGGGCAGGGGCTGGCCACGGTCACTATGTAGGACTGAAATCATTACCAGACCAAATCCAGGGTGCCCAGCTCAATGTCAGTCTCACTTAACAGTGGGTCCTTTCCCTCTTTTTATTAAAGGCTTCTTTTCATATCTGAAAAAAGACTACATATACTAGGAGATAATTGTGCATCTGATTGATATTCAAATATCCTGGGCCTAGATTTCCATTTGCTCTGTGTATCAACCTTGGAGCCCAAGCCCCTGCGTCTGTGGATTCTACCCTCCCTCTCACCCATGGTCTTCACAGATGCTACTCCTTCAACACTGCAGGTCTGGGCTTGGCCCTTCAGTCAGGCTGGGAGTGTGGCCTAGTGTGGTAGAGGGCTGGCCTAGCACACATGAAGCCCTGGGATCCATTCCTCAGCACCACATACACAGAAAAAGCCAGAAGTGGCGCTGTGGCTCACATGGTAGAGTGCTAGCCTTGAGCACAGGAGGTTCAGGGACAGTGCCCAAGCCCTGAGTTCAAGCCCTAGGACTGGGGAAAAAAAAAAAAAGTGAGCTGGGGAGGGGCAGTGGACAGGAAGCTGCAGCCTGGGTGAGGCAAACACAGGAGGGCAGAGACACAAGGCCCCACCCTTAGCACCGGCCAGCTCCAGCCTCGACCCGCCAGCGAGAAAAAGGGTTATTTGGAGTAAAGCAAACAACACCCACAACGAAGACGTTTGGGTTTCTGCTCTCTGCCTGCCTTCTCCTCCCAGAATTTCTGAAGTGCTGGTCATACCTTCCCCACACCGGGGAGGGCGGGGACTTCTGGGCCCTTTGAGGAAGGCGTTTGGTCCCAGGGCCAGGCCCCTGACCCTCTGCGTCACTGTGCCTTGGACATGTGTCCTGGTGGAGAGGTTCTGCCCAGCGCCCCCCCCCACCACATCCCCCGCCCATGGAGCCCCGAGTTCAGCTCCAGATTCAGTGCAGAACCAGGCGGAGGCCACGCGCGCTGGGCACAAGCTGTCGGCTGGCAGGGCCTCAGACTCATCCCAAGGAGAGCTTGATCCCTGTGAGGGCATCTGCTCAGGTGGCACCTGGCATCCCGAGCGGCCCAGCGAGTGACGGGAAGGGGTGTGGACAGCAACCCGCAGCTCAGCTGCTCCTCCAGACCTCCGTGGCCTCTGCCCCACGGGCTGCCTTCTGACCTCAGGCTCCCACGCTCGGCCTGTGGCTCCCCCTCCTCCCCCAAGGCTGGGCCCACAGCTTTCAAGACCGCCCGACCCCTGCAGAGCAAACCTGTCCAGGAGTGGCAGTGGACTGCTGTCAATCCCTGCCCTCCAGGAGGGGGGGTCTCCATCTCCTGTCCACCCTCCCCAGGCCCAGTGGGACGGGCAGCCCCTGGGGGCCAAGGGGGGGGCAGGATTGCTCTCAAGTCACCAAATCTGCTTGTCCGAAGGGGGCGGGGCTTGTCTAACCTCCTGGGGGAGGTGGTTCGTGCTCCCCAACGAGAAGCGCAGGGGCTGGTTCCTGCCTGGCAGAGGCTTTTGTGTGCCAGCCAGTGAAGGACAGGCGGGCTGCCAGCAGCAAGATTGCCCTCCTCCCCTCGCAGGGTGGCAAGGGGCCTTCACTGCGGGGAGAGGGAGGGGCGGTTAGCTCACTGCGAGGGGGGCTGAGGCTGGGGAGGGGGGACAGTGGGGGGGACCCGTCCACAGAGGCCAGGGCTAGAAACTCCCAAGGGCTTTCTAGTTCTTAAACATCTCGTCCCTTCCCTTCCCCTCCCCCTCCTGGCTCCCCTCCCCCGCCGGTGGCCCGCTGCCAACACTGGCCACTCCGGGTGCGCCCAGGTTCCCGCCCTCCCGGCCTTCCTCCCCGCGGCTGGCCCAGCCCCCCCACCCCCCCAGCTCGCCCCGACACCTCCCACTTTAAACCGCGCGGCCCTCCTCGGCCAGGGCTCCCCACAGACTCCACCCTCGACCCCAGGGGGGCAACCGGGCCTCCCGAGACCCCGAAGGGGACCGTGCCCACCATGCCCGCAAATGCCAACCCCGCTGGGCCACGCTGCCCCCGCCGAACGCGGGCCGCCGCCGCGCTCCGGTTCCGGGGTCGCTGGCTTCCTGGCCCGGCGGCCACGCCCTCCCACCGGGCCTTAACCCCTTCCTCCCGGGGGCGCCGCCCCCTGCGGGGGTGGGGAAGGCAGGTCTGCGCCGGCCCCGCCCCGGTTCCACGGAGGCCCCCTCCCCACGGGGCCCCTTCCCGCGGCCCGTCCGGGCCTCCGGCCTGGTGGTTTCCGGGGAGAGCGCCTGGCAGAGAAAGAGCCTCGGCGGGGCGGGGCTGGGGATGCCGCCAGGGACGCCGGAGAGGGTGGCCGTCCCCGCCCGGCCCAACCTGCCCTGCCAGCGGGGAGCGCGGAGGAGGAGCCGCCGCCGCCGCCCCGCCCCGGGGACAAAGGTCAGCAGCCGCAGGTGGGTGCGGGGCAGGGGGCCGGCCCCGCCCCCTCGCAGAACCCCCTCCCCAGGTGCCGGGGCCTGCCAGCCAGCCAGCGCCCACCAGCCGCGGTACCCGGGGACCCCCCCGCCCCGTGCAGAAGCCTTCCCCCCTTCCACTGATCTCCACCGACGCGCGGGGGAGGCCGCCGCGCCCCGCACCGGGAAGCAGATCTCCAGGCTTGGGGTGGTGAGGGGCGAGGCTTCCGGGTGAACACTAGGGCGGGGAAGGGTAGGTGAAGCGGGTCCGGCCTCCCCGGCCCTGCCCTCCCTCCCCAGAGGAGAGCCCAGACAGCAATTGCGCACCTTCAACACCTCTGTTTAATATTTACATTCAAGCAGGTAATAATTGGAAGCTTATAGTTTAGACATTTCTAGTAGCAGCATGTTCTAGAGAGCTCGTTTAGCCTTTTAACAAACTTTTTTTTTTGCACATAGAAACAACACATCCATGTGTACAGTATCAAAAAATATACCAAGGTTACTGGAATTTCAGTTCCCGGAGGGGAGGAAATGAAAGCAACCGAAATACTGAATGAAAAGGAGAAAGATCAACAGAAAATAGTTTGTCTGATATGGAATATAATATGATCTAGAGGGAACTCCATAAATCTAGGCTTTTATATTTCAATATATAAATACCTACAAATAAATATATATATATATATTTATAATCTCAGCCCGAAGGGGGGGAGTGGTCGCCCGGGCCTTTTTGAGCTCAAACAATACATTTCAATAATAACACCACGTACAAACGGGAGTAGAGTCAGCACTTGACAAGTTAGCACAGTTAAAATATAATACTATAACTCTGGGGCGGGGCCGGCCGGCCAGGTCGGGGGGGGGGGGCGGCCACGGGGAGGGGGCAGGCTGTCGTGGGTGGGTGAGGCGGGGGCAGATGGTGGCGAGACCGCAGGCACCGTGTGGAAGGGAGGCGCCCCGCGGGGGGCCCGGCGTCCTCCCCAGGGTGGGCCGGCCGCACTCGGGCGCGCGGGGGTCTTCCTGCGCCCCTGGAAGGCCCGGACAGCCCCTGGCTACACCGTCACGTACTCCTTGAAGGTGACGGTGAGGCAGTTCGCGGTGACATCGGTGATGATTATATTCCCAAAGAAGGGCCTGAACTCGCCCAGCGGCTCGGCGGGCTCGTCCTGCGCCTCGGCCGGCGGCTTCTCGGCGGCCGCGGTGGCCGGGGCCAGCGCGGCGGGGGCCTCGGGCTTCACCTGCAGGGCGCTGGGCGGCGGGGCGGGCTCGCTGCGCGTCTTGACGCAGCGCAAGTCTATGGGCTCGTCCAGGTCCGAGTCCAGGAGGATGACCTCGGGCTGCAGGGGCGCGGGGGGCGCGGGCGGCGCCTCGGCCGCCGCGCGCTCGGGGCCCGCGCCGCCCCCCAGGCAGGTGGGCGTGCTCACGCTGCGCGCCGTCAGCCGCTTCTTGCCCGGCTCCCGCTCCCCGTGCGTCTCCGAGAGGCAGCGCTTGCGCGCGTGGGCCAGGTTGAGCCCCAGCGGGTGGGGGTGGTGGTGATGATGGTGGTGGTGGTGGTGGTGCGTCGGGGGGTGCGGGGCCCGGGCCGCGTCCCAGGCCAGCAGGTCCGGCTTGGTGGTGAGCGGCAGGGGCTGCTCGCCAAAGGCCTCCTTGGTCGGGGAGAGCTTGCGGGACCCCACAGCGGAGGCGGCGGCATCGGCGGGCTGCGGGTCTCCTGGCCCAGGGGCCTCCTCCTCACCCCTCCTCTTGCAGGGGGTCTCGGCCTTTTTCTCCTCCACCACGACCGGTGCCTTTTTAAAGGTCCTGTCGGGCGGGGGGTGCCGCTCCTCCGGGGCGCGCTTCTTGTGGCTGGGGGCGCGCGCCTCGCCCTCCTCGCCCGACTTGATCTTGGCCGCCTGCATGCCGTTCTCCATGTACTTGCTCATCACAATCACGATGCGCCCGTTCTTGTTCTTATTGCGGACTATCTTCATCTTGCCCCCGATCCCGTTGCCCGTCACCGCCTCCTTGGGGGCCGGCGGCATCCCGTTGGGGGGGCCCTTCTCGGAGCCCTTGCCCGCAGCCCCCGCCCCTCCGGACAGTGGTTTCACAGACCCCAGGTAGCCCTTGGCCGCGGCACCGTGGGCCCACTTGTCGGGCGGGTGGCTCTTGGCGCCCAGGTCCGGGCAGGTGGGGCTGGGCGCCTCCTTGTGGCCTCCCTGGTACTGCAGGTCATACATCTTGGGGTCCGGCTGGTAGGGGTGGTGCTTCTTGCTGTTCAGCTGGTAGTAGTACTTGCTGCCGCTCTTGCCAGGCGGTGGGGGCTTGCCCGACCGCTCCTTGCTGTGTGGCTGGTACTGGTGGTGCTTCTTGCTGTTGAGCTCATACTGGTGCCCTTGGCTCTTGCCCTGTGTGCCCAGCTCTAGCTTGGCACGGTTGTCAGCCGAGGAGTCTTGGAGCCCCGTCAGCACATTGGAACGTCGGGCAAAGGTGGGTACCTACCCGGGTGGGGGGAGGGGGAAGGAGAGAGGTCGGCCCTGGGCATGCTGGGAGCACGGTCCCTGGGCCCTAAGGGACCCCGGATGCTTCATGGGGGCTGGGGCGTGGGAAGCCCTGGGGAACAAGGGAATTGAGGTGCTCTGGAGGAATCCCCCCCACACTGCCCTCCACACCCACAAGCTGCCCAGTGGGCACTGCCCGGAATAGGGCCCAGTAGTGGGAAGAGCTGAGCGCATTCACCTGCACAACCAGTGGCTTGGGCTTGGGCCCTCTCTTCCGATATCCCATCAGCTGCTCCTGCCGTTCCCTGTGGAGGGCACAGAGGGCCTGAGTTAGCTCCCACTGCCCTGCCCACCCAGGCTTACAGATCCCTCCGCAGGATCAGGTGCCACTGGGTGCTGAAGGCTGCCTCTGCTGCTGGAACCCCAATCAGCACCCCATTTTGTACGGACACCAGACCGCGCCAGAGGGCAACCCACCTCCGATGTTCTCCTCTGAACCGGGACACGCTCCGCTCTGTGCCCGGGGGCTTGAAGTATAGGGCTGAGCCACAGCCTTGGGCTAGTGGCTATGCCAAAGTGGAATGGGCAAGCCGTGGGGGTCCAGGGAATACCAGCGGCCCAAAGGCCGGAGGCCAGGGATGCTAAGGACCTCATTTAGACTCAGATAACCCCGGCAGAAGGGAGGGTTCTTAAAGGCCAAGCCTACACAGGGGGAGGGGCTGCACTCTTGTTCACACAGTGGCAAATGAGCCAATTAGGGGCCGGGGCCACGGCAGGGGAGGCCAGGGTCTAGCCCAGTTCTCAGCCACTGGCTGAACCGGCCCGGCACCACACCGGCTGAGCCAGTGGGCAGGGCAGGGATGGCTCAGAAAAGCACCGCCTCCTCGCTGCGGCCAGATCCCCACAGCCTAGGTTTAGTTCCAAATTATTAAAACACCCCATGGGTGAAGGCACCGGCCACCACAGATCGCTGCTAGGTTTCTGCCTTTAGGCCAGCCAAAGAGCCCAGCCCTCCCTGGGGGGGGGGGGGAGATGCCCCTCCGGAGTCAGCCAAAGTTGCAGGGCAAGCCCAGGTCAGAAGCCCATTTTCCAGGGCCCGGAGTCTCCATTCCCACCCCACTGTCCCCTGGGCCAGCTTAGGGGAGTTCTGCCATGCCCTGGGGCCAGGCGGGGGCCTGACTGCGAAGTTGCGTGGCATTGCAACAGCCCGAGTCTTAATTCCTCAGGGACCCATTATGCAACATGGCATCAGCCGCTGACTCGGTTACAGTGCCTACAGCGCCGTGAACTCCCAGGTGGAGCCGGGCAGGAATCCTGCCCGCCCCCCCGCCCCCCCCCCCCCCCGCGTCACACGAGAGCAACTTCCCAGCCAGGCACTTGTTCAGGGGGTCCAGAGGCGGGAGTTTTTGGCCAAATGTGCCACAGGAAATAATGCAAAATAAAAGGGGAGGAGGCGTGGAAGTCGGGGCGGGGGGGGGGGGTGGCCGAGTTAGGAGGGCCCCAGCCACCCTTCCCTCCGCACCCTCCCCCCTTCATCCGAAACAGAGAACCCCAGCCGTGGTGGCCGAGCCAGCTGCAGCAGCAGCGTGGGGACAAGCATCAGTTCACTGACCGAGCCCCCCCACCCCCTTGAGCGGGGGGTGGGGGGTGACTGAGGCTTGGCCAACTTTTCTCCAGCCGCCAACAGGTTAAGTTCAGTTCCATGACGTCCGGGCGGCTTCACGATGCCAGCTCCTTCGAGCTGCCCCGTGAGGTGCCTGTGCCAAGCCGCCAGTGGCTGCAGAAAGCAACACCTAGGCTTTGGGGGTGGGGCTCCCGAGGTGCCACTGGAAGGGGGGGGGCCGGGGGAAGCAGGTACGGCCAGGGGTTCTCTCCGGGAGGCTGCAGGTCCACCCACAGGCTCCCTTCCTTCCCGCAGTTCCCCCCCCACCCCACCCCAAACACAAGCCTTGGCCTTCCCCCGGCGCCCCGCCCCACCCCCACCCTCCACTGCAGCAACCGCCAAGGACGTTGGTTAGAGGAGCCGAGGCCGCAGCCTTGCGCGTTCCGGCTCACAGCCCCCTCCACCGCCCGCTCTCCCCCCCGGCTACCTCGGCGTCGTCCACATTCCCATCCCCATAGACGGCGCCACTGACCCGCGGCGGCAGCTTGGGGACGCTCACCTGTTCTGGAAGGCGATCAGCAGTCGGGGATCCAGGATATTCTCCTCCGGTTCCCACGTGTTATATCTTGCAAGGAAAAGGGAGGGGGACACGGTGTAAAAAAAAAAAAAAGGAGCCAGCTTTGCGGCCTCCAGGTGGGGGATGACATAAGGCCCCGCTCTGTCTCCGTAAACCTAGCAGCTATTTAGCTGTGGAGGTGGAGGTCGGGGGACTAGGTTTCTGCAGGCCTAACACCGTCTGGCATACACTGTATTCCCCCCCACCCCACCCCCCCAAGCCAAAATAAACACCCTGGGCGGGAAGAGAGGGGAGGGGTCAGGAAAATGAAACTAGCAGTGTATTTTGCAGTTGTCAAGAATTTTAAGCCTGTTACCGCGACGTGTTCCGAAGCCACTTTGCTTGCAGGGAACCCGGGCGTGCAAAGCAGCAGCCGAAGCGCAAACTCGCGCGGCCCCTCCTCCCCTCCGCAGCCCGACTCTCGCCCAAGGCTTCAGCCGTCTGCATTTGACCCCTAATCCGATCACCGGCAGCTCGGAGGCCCCCCCCTGCACCCTCTCCTGGCCCGGGAGCCCGCTGTCACGGGCAGGCCACCCCCAAATAGTCAGCAACGCAAAAATATGCCCGAGTGTGTGTGTGTGTGTGTGTGTGTGTGTGTGTGCGTGCGTGCGCGTGTGCCTGCGCCTGTCTCCATCCGGTGCCTTCGCATTTCAAATTAAAGAAAAAAATTCCCCAGCCAAAGCGCCGCAGTGACAGTCCCTACGATTTTCTGCCTCTCCCCTTCGCCTCCCGGCGCCACTAGGAGGGAGGAAGCACACAATTGCATTTTCGTCGCTTTTTAATTTTTTTCTTTTCCTTTTTTTTTTTTTTTTTTTTGGTTTTGCAATATGGAGCCGTTCGGTGGAGGGAAAGGGGAAAGGAGCCATTTTCTGCACATCAGTCAGTGCCTGCGCCCTCCCTCCCTCCGCCGGCCTCCCCGGCTCGGCCCCGCGTCTCTCCAGCTCCTCGGGCTCCTTTTAGTGCATAAATTAGTGCTGGCATTTCCCGGAGAGCGGAGCACAACGCAGGGCGCCGGGCTCGGGCTCGGCGGCTCGGCTTCCCAGTGCCTGCCACCGACTTCCCCACCCCCTCCTCCTCCCTCCACCCCGACCGCCTCCCGTCCGCTCCCCACCACCCCACCGGCTCGGCGGGTCCCGCGGCCCCGGCGCCCCGCCGCCCCGGCCCCGGACGCCACTTACTTGGGGGACCAGCCTCTCCATTTGACCAGATACTCCACTCTGCCCTGCGGGAGGAGGGGGGGGGGGAGAGACAGCGCGCCCTGAGCTTCCGCGGGAACCCCGGCTCCGGCCCGCAGCCTCCCCACCCCCTCCCCGCCGCCCCGGGCCGCCCGGGCCGCCGCTCCCGCGCCGCCGCGCCGCCGCCCCCGCGCCGCGCTACCTTGCGGATCCGCTTCTTCTCGATGCTCTCCACGGCGAAGACGTGCTCGCCAACAGCTGGCAGCTCCATGGCCGAGCCCGGGCGCGCCGGGGCGCGGGTGGCCGGCGCGGCTGCGGACGCTGCTGGATCCCGCCGGCGCCCAGCTGCCGTCCGGGCCCGGTAACGCCCCTCCGCCCGCGATGCCCGCGATGCCCGCCCGCGCCGCCGCCGCCGCCGCCTCTCCCCGCACCGCCCGGCCGCCGCCGCCGCCGCCGCCGCCGCTGCCCGCGCCCGCCCGGCTCCCCGCGCCCGCCCGGCTCCCCGCTCGCGCTCGCTCAGACAACTGAGCCCGGGCGCCGCTGCACAAGAACTCATGCAAATCCCGGACGTCAGCGGGCGGGGCCTCGCCGGGCCCAGCGCGGCGTCAGGGGGCGGGCCGCGCCGCGGATTGGTGCAGCCGGGCCTACCGGAGGCCCCGGGCCCGGGCGGGGGAGGGAGCAGGAGGGGGCGGGGAGCAGGGCGCCGGGAGTGCAGGGGAGGGATCTGAGAGCCGAGAGAGGGAGCTGGAGGGAGCGGAGGGGAGAGGGAGCTCCGGGCCGCGGAGCCGAGGGGCGCGCGGCCCGGGGGCTCGGGGTGCACACCGAGACGACCGAGCGCGGCCCCACCCTCGCCCGCGGCCCGGCGCCGGGGGGGGGCTCCCTTCCACGCCCCAACCTCGCGCTCCCGGTGCCCACGGGCCCGGGGACCCCCGCTGGGGGCCACCGAAGCCTCCGTGGCGGTGGACAGTTGCTGCTGCGGATTGCGTCGTCGGGGCAGCTCCGGGGCCCGGGCTCCGCCGGCAGGGGGCGGGATGGGGCGGGGGCAACTCGCGTCCCCACCCTCCGAACCCGCCGAGCCGCCCAGCCACGCTGGGGGCTCGGAGGCCGGCGGGGAAGGGCCGGCGGCGGCGGACTCCGCGCCAAGAGTTCGGGACGGGACTGCAGCCGCCCCGGGTCCTTAGCGCTCCAGAACGTCACCAGAGAGGGGCTCCAAGTTCGTTCCCACCCCCGATCCCAGCCCGCTCCTAACTTCCGCCGGGCCACCACGCCGGTGGGACCCGCCGCTCCGGCCCGAGGGGGAGGACAGAGCGGGCGCAGGGGCTGACCGCGTCCGCCTCGACCTCCCCGTGGCTCAGAGGACGTTTGGGGGTGTCCCGATAAAGGCCCAGGAAGAGGAGTAGGGGAGAACCAAGAAGAGGTTGAGGGCTACACCGGGACGAGCGGCACGGAGCAGGGGGGAGGATGGCACGGCCGGGAGCCCCTGGTCCCTGACAGCCAAGCCCTGGTGCTGTGGGCGCCCCCGACCCCAGGGGTCTTCCGGTGGGAAGCTTAGCACCCCGGGCGCTGGCTGGCTCGGGCGTCGGGCTGGGGGAGCTGCAGGTGGGGGGGCGGCGGCATGGTGGGCGGACAGGGGTGCTCCGGCACGGACCCCGAAGATTGCACAGTCCTTTGGCTGGCCGTCCACAGAGAACGCAAAGGCACACAGTGGAGTGACCGTGCTAAAGCCGGCGGGTCTCTGCTCCGGCTTTGATCGGGTCCAGAGTCTCGGGGGTACCGCGCCCGGGCCAGACGAGGCTGGGGAGAGGTGGAGGGTGGCGGGGTGAACCCCCAAAGCCAGTTGGGGCCCCTGTTCTCCCGGCGATGTAGGGAGAGTCAGCACTGGGGCAGCTTGGGGGTGGGAAGCCCACGTTGGCCGGGCCCCGACGCCTCCACCTAGCAGCCGGCCGCGTGCTCCTCCTCAGCGGAGGGAAGCTCCGGGAAGCTCGAGGCGCAGCCCTGGGGACTCCCCGAGGGGGAGGGGGATGGAGCAAGGCTTGCCTTCGCCCCCGGCCCCCTTGAGGCCTAGGAAGGGGGAGGGTCAGGAAAAGTCCCCACCCCAAGCCTAGTGTTTGGCTTTTCCCTGAAGCTTGTCCACTGCCCACGGGAGAGAAGACTGTCACGACAGCCCGTGGAGCCGCTGCGGGAGCGGAGCCCCGAGGCCAGGGGGCGAAGCGTGGCCGGGAGATGCCCGCCCCCCTCTAGCCCCGCACCAGCCCTGAGGTCTGCGAGGATCCCCACTCAGCCAGACCCCAGGTGCGGGAGAAGCTCCGCTTCCCGACACCTGCCAGCCCCTTTCCTAGAAAATCCCCGGGAAAAGCTCTTCTTCCTTCTGGGTGTTTCGGCCAAAGCGCGGTAGTTGGGGGTGTCGGGTGGGGGGGGGCGAGCGGCTGGCACTGCTTCCCCCCCCCCCCCCCCCGCCAGGGCCATCGCACAGCAGGGGCGGCGGGGACTGGACCGGCAGGGCCCTGGGGCCCTGGGGGGCCGTGGCCGGACACCAGCCGAGCCACGGGCGCGCTGGGCAGGAAGGCAGGCTCCCACCCGGTGCCCACCGTACAATGGATCTTTTCTGGAGTTGCCCGGCGGCGGCGCGAGCGACCTCCCGGCTTCCTAGACGGAGGGAGGGGCCTCCTGGAAGCCCCAGCCGCCGGCCACGCCGAAGCTCCGGTCCCAGCTCCGGCCTCGGAAAGCGGCGCGGGGGGCTGAATGCTCGCGCCGCCTGGCAGTGGGGTGACTTGTGCTTCCGGAGGGCGGGCAGATGAGGATCCACCCCGTGGGCCCCAGCCCCCACCTTCGGTCACCCCCTCATCTGAGGGCTTGGGAAGGAGCTCAGACCCCCCGAGAGTGCCCTCCCGCCTACCGCGAGCGGGTGGGCGGGCGGGTGAGGCAGAAGCCGGGCTGCGTGGTCGTGGGCTCCACGCCCCGGCGAGCCCCTCCTGACCCCTCGCCCCCCGCGGCTCCGGCCGTCCCACCCCGAGCCCTGCCTGGCCCGCGGGGAGAGCCCCGGGAGAGGACCGTCTTCAGATCCGGGATTCCCAGAACCTCGCCCTGGGGCCCCAGGACGCCTGGAGCCCCATGGGGAGCCCTGCCGGAGGCGCTGCTTTCCGCAGGTCCCGCCGCGGCCACCCAGGCTGGGTGAGGTCGTGGCTGGGTCCGCGGCGGGGCCGGAGCCCTCCCGCCGCCGCCCGGGCCTGGGGCCCCCGGGGGCCTCCGGAGGCCCCCAGAGAGGAGCGACGGCCCTGCGCCCCGCCTCGCCTCGGGTGTGGAGGGGAGAGGGCCGGGGCGGCCCCCGAGGTCCGCAGCTGTGTAATGGGCACCGACTGGAGAGTGGGTACGTGGAGTCGGGTCCGGGAACGAGCCCGGCCCGCGCCCAGGAGGGGAAATAAACGACATCTTAAAGGAGTCTTCTCCGGGAAAGGGCGCGGGCGGCGCAGGGGCGGCCCTGGCCGTCCACGGGGCCCAGCTCTGGGCTCGGCGGGGACCGGGCGGCCTGGGGCTTCCCATACCAGCCGCCCCCAGGTGGATTTCCGACAGCCCAGGGGGAATTCTCTGGAAATGACTCCACGCCTGCCGGCTCTGGCGAGACCTCCTTCCTCTCCCCTTGTCCTCAAGCAAGGAATTGTCACCGACTTGAAGGCTGGCATGAGGGACGCTGCCTTCCGCGCCATGGCGAGGCTGCGCCGCCGAGGGTGTGCGGGAGCGGCGCCCCCCTCCGCCCCCCCCCACCCCCGCCGGCACGGGCTTTGTTTCTCAGGGCGCCCCCTCCAACGCCGCGTTCCCATCCCCCCCGTTTCTGCTCTTTGTCACCGCGCTCGGTGAAGGGTCGGTTTTCATTTTGCACGGCGGCGAGGCCCGAGACACCCCCAGATCCCACCCCAAGGGCTGCGCGGGGCGGACGCTCGGGGTCCGGGCGGGCAGGCCCTGGCGGGGTGCGAGGGTGAGGACGCGGGCCGGAGCGCCACGAGGCCGTGGCCCTTGGGCGGGGCCGGGGCACCTCTGGGGCCACGCGGGCGCCGGCAGGGCTGCGCCTCCGCATTGCGACACGCTGGGGTCGCACGGGGCTACGGCGACGCGGGCGGGCCCGCCCCCTCCCCGCGCCCGGCCGCCGCCCCCCGCCCGGCCCCCGCCCGGCGCTCGGTCGCGAGGCTCTGTCGGCCTGGAGATCTGCGCCCCCGGGACCATATTTCAAATAGGATCTTTGGAGCCGCTTCCTCCGCCCGCCGCCGCCGCCACGCGCTCACAACGGCCTCGGCGCCCCGCGCGCTGTGTATTCGGGTTTCATCCGCCCAAGGCCTGGCCGCGGGTCCCCTCTGCCCCGGAGGGGCGCCCCTCCACGCCCGCCCCTGCGCTTTGCTCTCGGGTGCCCCCCGTCGCGCGCCCCAGCCTAGCGGGGCCCACACACGCAGGGCGGATTTCTCCCCTTTCCACCCCGAGCTGGCGGCGGCAGCCAGGCCGAGAATGAAATGAAAATCGCTCGGCGGACCCCGAAGTGGTCGGCAGCGAGGCGCCGCCGCACCCCCGCCCCCACCGCCCCCGCCCCGCTCCGCGGCGCGCCGAGGGCCGAGCGCGCGCCCGAGGGGGCACCCGGCGCGGGGGGGCACGGGGAGCGGGGCTCGCGCGGGGCTCGTCTTCCCCGATCGGAAGGGCCCGGCGCGTCCCCGCCTCCCCGCCTGGCCCGGAGCCCGGTCTGGCGCGGCCCGGAACCGCGAGGACGCCCGCTCGGAGGCCGCGTCCTGCGTAGCCCGAGCGGGGGAGGGGGCGCTGGCGGGGAGCCGGGGCCGCGCGCCGTCGCCCGCCGATCGATCCCCCGGGGCGGGCGCGCGGCGAGCCTGGCTGAACCCCCGGGGGGGGGGGCGGCGGCCGGCGGGACCCCCGGGGCCGGCTGGGGCGGGTGGGCGCTCGGCGATTCGGTGGCGGTGGACGGCGGCCCGCAGAGCCCAGCCGGACTAAACTGGGGGAGGGGGAGATGCCGCAGGCACCCCCCCCCCCCCCAATCTCGTACCCGTTGTGTCGGGCCCAAGCTTTGGACACTTCTGGAGCGGGCCTGACCCCGGCGCAACTCCGTCCCTCCGGTCCCGGGCCTGGGCCCCGGCCGGCCCCACCCCCGCCGGTGACGACGAGGTCGTGGACGTGGTCACCCCCGGCCACCGAATGGCTCCGCCCCCCGGAATCCTCGCCCCCACCTCTGGAGAGACGCTCCAAGCCCGCCCCACAGGTCCCCGCCCCAGTTTCTCCCCGGAGGGCGTGTCCCGCGGTGTCCGGAGGACTCGGGCCTCACCTGCGGGCTCGGGCCCCCCGGCGGGCCCCGGGCAGGGGCGCCGCGCCGCCTGCACGCGCCGCGCCCTCCTCCAGGGGGCGGGCTCCTCCCGGGCTGGCCCGCGGCTGGGGCGTCCCGGGGCTTGCCGAGCCGGGAGGCCTGCGCGCCGGGGCGGGGAGGGGGCGGTCACCCGGGCTCCGCACACCCTCCCGGGTCGCCCGGCCTTTCCAGCCGCAGGCACCCGGCTGGGGAGGAACTGTGTACCTTAGCAGCCCCTGCTGGCTTGGGGACTAAGCGTGCTTCAGTGGAGGGCCGTGGGGTTCACTGAGGGGGGAGCTCTTGCCCAGTGCCCCTCCTCCCCCCGGGGGGGATCACACATCTATTTTATTTGAGGTGCTCAAAGGAAATCCCGGGGCCAGTAAGAAGCAAAAGACCAGTAAGAAGCAAACTGCTACTACAGGTCATCAGATTTCCCCGGCCAGCAGGGTCAGGTCACAACCTCTCACCTGCTTCCTGGGGAACAATTCTTCCTAAACTGAAACTCACTGGAAAGGGTTATCTACTTGGCTGATAAATGCCCTTCTTCAATGTGCCTGTACATTTCTGTACATGGTGGCTCTTCCCTTTGGCTGCCACTGAGATTAAGGCCTCAAGAGATCTGCCAACTAGGAGCGGGAAAGGGACCCAGAGACCATTGGAGAACCATTTATCTGCCAAGGGCCATTTGGATATCTGTAACATCATGCACGGGCCATGCAAAATTACAACATAGGCAGAGCTTGGTCAGCTGACCAGAAGTATAGAAGAAGCAAAGGTGAGAAGTGAAAGCTGGCGGTCCCCCCGTGTAGCCAGGGATGTTGTCCGCTTTAAGTACCTGGTGGCCTGATGGATGCTTCCTGCCCTGGAGCAACAGTGACCTTGAGAAAGGTCAGAACGTGTCCTGAGATCATTTATAATCACTGGAGCACAGTATGTCTTCTCTCTGGACTCAGACATTGGCTGGAAGAAACATCGTGAGGGTAGCTAGATGTGTGGTTGAAACACAGCCAGGGTAAGGCACGCTAGTGAGTGGATCCCCACAACAAGCGGGAGGGCAGGGGGCCTGTTCTCCATCAGCGACAGGAGGCTCAGAGCGGGGCCCACCATGCCTTCAGGGACCCGGGAAGATGTTCTCACTTATTTGAAATCAAGACAAAGCACTTATTTGAAATTTGTACTAATCCCACCTATTCAGGAGAGGATGGCAGGAGAGGAGGCAGGAGAGGATGATCTCAAGTTCAAGACCAGCTCAGGCAATTAAGTAAGACCCTGTATTTAAAAATAAATAAAAACGAAACAAAGCCCAAGTGCTGGTGGCTCACACCTGTAATCCTAGCTATTCAGGAGGCTGAGATCTGAGGATGGCCGTTCAAAGCCAGTTGGGGACTCTTATCTCCAAAGAACAAGCAAAAAGCTCAAACTGGAGCTGTGGCTCAAGTGGTAGAGCACCAGCCTAAATCAAAAGCTAAAGGGCAGTGCCCAGGGTCTTAGTTCCAGCCCCAGTACTGACACACACCACACACACACAAAGAGTCCTGGGACATGACTCAAGTGGTAGAGTACCTGTTTAGCAAGTGCTTTGAGTTCAAATACCAGTACCAAGCGGGGAAGTGGGAGAATGAAAAAAGGAAGTAGAGAGAAAGAAAAAAGGACTGTCCTATTTCAGTGTGCATAATGTCCTTATATGTCTCCCATGTGTAGCATGCCTGAATTCCCTTCCTTTAGAAGGGCAATGTTCCATTGCATGTAGATGTAATTTCTTTTGAAACCAGAAGCAAAACTGTTTAGGTCAAAGAGAAGGCTTTCATTTGTAATATTATATGCTCATCTTTATGCCAGTTGCAGTTGTAAACTGTAATTTTAAGGTAGTGTGTGTGTGTGTGTGTGTGTGTGTGTGTGTGTGTGTGCGCCAGTCCTGAGGCTTAAACTCAGGGCCTGGTGCTGTCCCTGAGCTTTTTTTGTTCCAGGCTAGCCCTCTACCACTTGAGCCACAGCTCTACTACCAGCTTTTTTGGTAGTTAACTGGGGATAAGAGTCTCCTGGACTTTCTTTCTTTTTTTTTTTTTTGGCCAGTCCTGGCCTTGGACTCAGGGCCTGAGCACTGTCCCTGGCTTCTTCCGCTCAAGGCTAGCACTCTGCCACCATGAGCCACAGCGCCCCTTCTGGCCGTTTTTCCATATATGTGGTGCTGGGGAATTGAACCAAGAGCTTCATGTGTGGGAGGGCAAGCACTCTTGCCACCAGGCCATATTCCCAGCCCTCCTGGACTTTCTTGCCGAGGCTGGCTTCAAACTATGATCCTCAGATCTCAGCCTTCTGAGTGGCTAGGGTTATAGGCATGAGCCACCAGTTAATTTTTTTTAATGGAGGAAATTAGTCATAAAGGCCAAAATGCCTGGAGCCTCTGAGTGTCAGAACGCAGCTCGGATTCTACAGGATGTCTCAAGAAAGCTGTCTCGGGGGGACTTCTGTGTGTCAGCTGTTGGTCCCCGGGCTAGAGCGTCACTTACACCTATCTTGGTGGCCTGGTAGCTGGGAATCTTCGGGTCACTTTTCCTGCAGAATTCTAGCTTCAGTCCTGATGCTATGACAACATAAGGTTGTGCAAGCAATGGAGAGAACCAGGAAGCAAACACAAGGCCTGCGCTCTTCCCTTCGTTCCGTGGCTCTGCCCACACGCCAGCAATCTGAGTTCCTCCTGGATGTTGGTCTGGCCTGTGTCATCGAGCTGATTGCCTGTGATTTGACAGTAATGATTGTAATGGACTGATTCTGTATTCTTTGACTTATGACTACTGGAAGGGTCAGAAATGGATTCAGGTTCTCCCCCTCCCCCATCTCCTTGCTTGAAACGGGAGTTTCTCGGATCCAAGAGGAATGGCAGCATGTTGCGGAAGAAAAGCCCATGCACAGCCAAAGCAAAACTCCTACACCATTTCAACCTACTGGAGATGACTGGATTTCCTATTTCCGTCCGGACCCCAAGAACGGGCGGAAGCCGAGGAGTCTGGCTGGAAGAGCCTGGGGTGGCGGGGGTGGGGGGTGGGGATGGGAGTCTTTCCTGGAAGTTTGAAGATAACAGCCCAGGCTGTTGAGGATGCTGAGATTGGAGAGGACTGTTCCTCCCCCCCCCCCCCGCACCCCCCACTCCGCTCGCTGCTTGGGGGGCCATGGCCATGGCCTTCTGCGTTCCCACCAAGCACCCCTTCTGCTTCCTTTCCCCAAAGAGGCCTCACTGGACGACGGACTGATGGACATGGGCGTGAGGGCGGGGTAGCCAGGGGGCCTTGTCCTTCTTTCTTTTTTCTTTGTGCTGGTACCACCGGGTGTCCTCCCCTGGGTTTTTCTCTTCCAGGTTGGCTCCCTACCCCTCACCGCCTTATTGGAGATGAGCGTCTCCCGGGCTCTGCGCTCAGCCTCCCCGAGCGGCTAGGGTCACAGGCCCCAGCCACCTGTGCCGGGCCTCTGGTTAGTTCTTGCTTGCTTCTGAGCGTACCCTGAGTTTTGCACATAAAAGGGATTGTGAAGAAACAGTGGCTCTCTCTGCTGCCCCCCCCCCCCGCCCCGCGTGTGCCCTGTGACTGAGCGGGCCGCCCGCCCGGCTCCGCTCAGGCCTCCTCCAGAAGGGGAAGGAGGAGGCGGAGCTGTGCCAGGGCTCCTCGGTGCTCAGAGCCGCGCATGCTCTTTTCCAGCGACATTGATTAGGCCACTGTCGTTTGTCATGCTCGCTCATTAGAAGCTTGATAGTAGCAGTACACGCCAGATTTCCCTCTAAACGCAGCTCCTTTGGTCCTACAGAGACTCACATGACGAGAAGCTGGGGTGAAAGCCAGCTCCACATGGGGAGACCCCAGATCCTAGCTAACGAGAGCTTTAGTGCACCCAGGACTGGGTGTGGGGGACACAAGGAGCATCGCACTACAAATTGGAGGGGGGCACAGATGGGGATCCCACTTGTGCCATGCTTGGCCCCTCCCTTTTTCCTTCCTGGCCACAGGGTCTGTGCACTGTGCACGGCTCCAGGTAGCAGTGCTGGCGCGGAGGGGCGGCCGGGTCAATAGAGTATCGAACACCATTGTTGTCGGATTCGAGCAGTCAACCTCTGGGCTTCCTCGCACAGCCCAGAGGGCTGCTGGGTCCTAGCTGGGCTGGAGTATCAGGAAAATGCACATCTGGCTCAAGGAAGCTACCAGAGCAACCAACCCCCCTACCAAGGATGCCTGAGCCTCAAGCCCAGCGACCCTCCTCCCTCCCCGTCAGTCACTCGGCCTTTACCCACAGGACACCGAGGAAGGTGGACCCCCCCACCCCGCTGGGTTCCCCCCCCACTGCCAGTGCCAGGCAATTCCATCAGGCGCTGCATCCACTATGTGGAGAACAGATACACAAACAGGGAGACAGACCATTGCATGAGTGATTTCAAAATGCCAGGACGCGAAACCAGTGTGGGTTGTTCTGGGGGGCCCTGTGGGTGTCAGTGGCCCCTGGCCCTTGGATCAGCACCCCATCTCTGATGGCTCTGGGGGTCCCTGGTCCTGTGTGGCCTCAGCCATCCTGGGGATCTCTCAGCCTTTGGCCACTCGGCGTCAGCCCACCAGATTATTCCAGCAGAGGGCTCAGGGCGGGGCGCCACCTGTGCATTGATCCCCGGATGTGGGGGACAGGGAGGACTTGGGCAGGGCCCCGCTTGCTCGCATTTCCCTCTGCCCTGTGGGGGCAGCGTAGAGACGGGTGGACCCAGTCCTTGCTTGGCTTTCCCGCCTGGGACCATGTGGTATCAGGCCTTAGTTTAGTCATCCACAAGCTGGGAACAAGACCTTCTCTGGTCATCCCCCCACGGAGTTCCTGAAGGACCTGTGTGACCTGTCCCTGTCACCTCTGGCTTCCTTTCCTGCCACTCTCTGAGTGACGGGCATGCTTTGCTCCAGTCACACGCCCCCCACACCCTCAGGTCCTTAACAGCCAGACTAGGGTCCTTCCTTCCAGCCTTCCCTTCCCTCCCCTCCCCTCCCCTCCCCTTCCCTGCCCTCCCCTCCCCTCCCCTCCCTCTCCTCCCTCCCTGCCCCCTCCCTCCCTCCCTCCTTCCCTCCCTCCTTTCCTTCCTTCCTCCCTCCTTCCTTCCTTCCCTCCCTCCTTCCCTCCCACCCGCCTGCCTTTCCTCTGTTTCCCTTCCCTTCCCTTTCTGCTCTCTCTCCTCTCAGTGCTGGGACTGGCGCTGGAACCCAGGTCCTAGGCACCATCCGTTAGCTTTTCTGCTCAAGGTGACACTGGCTGGTTCCTTGGAGATACGAGTGTCTTGGATTTGGCACTGTGAGCCAGCTTCCTCGTGGCGTTCAGATTCAGCTTCCTGAGTGGCGAGGATTGCGGGTGGGAGCCACCGGTGCCGGGCCTCGCGTATGCAATGTAAAAAGTTCTGGTAGCCACGTCACAAAGAGCAAAATGAAACAAGGGTGGATTTTCATGACATGTTTTATTCATCCCAGTGTGGACGCATTTCAACATCGGGTCGGACAAGGTAAACATTACATCATACCGAGCTGTGCAGACAGGGCAGGACGTGGGGCCTTCTGGTGTGGGGGTGGGGCAGAGTCCTCTGAAATCCATGGAGCAGGAGCTTTACATCAACCGGCTCCCTCGCACCTGGGCCCGCCGACCCCGCCCCTGAGCAGGTGATCATGTGGTCACTTGTGGCAGGCCTGGCCAGGGGTGTTTAGGTCGGGGAGAAGGCTTCTTGTGGGGTGCAGACAGAGTTGCCTTCTGCTCCCCTGCCCAAGGTCAGCCAGGGGGACTTAGAAAATGAGGCAACTGGGAGCTGTGGCTCACGCCTGTAATCCCAGCTACTCACGAGGCTGAGCTGTGAAGATCTGGGTTTGGAGTCGCACTGTGCAGAACAGAGACGGGAGGGCTGATCTCCAAGTGGAGGTGGGGCTCCAGTGTTGAGGGAGCAAGGCCAAGTGAGAGCCCAAGGCCCTGAGTTCAAGTCCTAGGACTGACATGAAAAAAAAAAGACAAGGAAAGGCAGGATACAGGATGGCAGGTGCCCTGCCCAGGCCCCTGGGGGCCGCCGGGTCGACGCTGGCCCTGGGGCCCCGCGTTGGTGTCATCTGCTTACTGGAGCTGCTGCAGAGCCTGGCACCTGAGGGGGCAGCCTTGGCCCCGCAGCTCTGCGGGCGGGCGGCAGGCCTGGCCAGGCCCCGGCTTCCGCGGCAGTGCTGGGTGTTGTTCAGTGCCCAATCAGGACTTCAGGTACCGCAGCGAAGCCCAGGCCACCTCAGGCGTCTGTGGAGGTGGCAGCTCCCGCCCAGGCCTGGCTTGGCAACGGCAGGGATGTGGATGGCAGAGGGCAATGGAGGCACTGGTCCCTCAGGACTGGTCTGCCCTGCGTCCCGCCTGGGCCAGCTCCAGCCAAGCTGCCACGTGAAGAGCGGGGATCCCGGGATCCGATCAGGCTCGGGGCTGGGGTGGGGGAGGGGCAGGGTTGACCTCCACCCCCAGTCACAAACTTTGCCCCCCCCCAGGTCATCTTGTGTCTCTCCTCCCCCTCCCCCCTCCCCCTCCTCCTCCGCTCCGGTTCAGGCAGCCCTGCACCCTGGTCCTAGCGTCCTCTTCTTTATGGGGACATTTTTAGGTTACTCCTGTTTGCCTCACTCTAGTCTTCTTTTTCTGTGCTGTGCTGGACCCCAAATGGGTTGGTAGTACCCCAAACTCATGCCCACCTGGAGCCGCAGCATGGGATCGTTGCAAATGTGGTCAAGTTAACGCGAGAGCACGCGGAGCCGGGGCCGGCGGCTCCCGCTCGCCCTCCTGGCTGTCCAGGCGGCTGAGGTTCTACGGGCTGTGCTCAAAGCCCCCGGGGCCGGGAAGCCCCTGAGACTCTTCATTTGTCTGGCTGATCTTTTGCGATTCTTGAGGTGCACCGGGTGCTGCCGCCGCCGCTCTCCTGGGTTGAGGGGCTGTTTGTTCTCTCACGGAATCCCTGCCTGGATCTGCAGGCCAGCCTCCTGTGGCCTGTCCCTGTGGCGTGTCCTCTCGGCCTTGCCACCCCGCGTATCCTTTCTCTCGTGTTTTGCCGTGTGGCTCGTTTGCCACACGTGGACTTCTGAAGGTGGTCGCCTTAGAGCAGCCGCGGCTGCACAATGGCTGTGTCTTATGGCGACGCTTTCCAAGGGGGGACGCTCCTGCTCACCTGTCCTCTGCCACCAAGACAAAGAGCCCTGAGAATCTCACCCCCAGTGGGCCACTCAGACACTGCAAGTGGAGCTGTGGCTCAAATGGTAGCGTGCTAGCCTTGAGCAAAACTGCTTAGCGACGGTGCCCAGGCCCTGAAGTCAAGCCCCCATGACAGACACCCCCCCCTGCATGAGGGGGAGTCCTTCATTCAGTAAGGCCAGGATCCCTATAAGAAGTGGGAAATCTAGCCAGGCATGGTGGCTCATGTCCATAATCCCAGCTACGGAGGAAGCAGAGAACAGCAGGGTTGTTTGGAGACCAGCATAAACAAATAGTTCCTGAGATCTATCCCAATCAGTGAAAAAATATTAATAAGCGGGCTGGGAATGTGGCCTAGTGGTAGAGTGCTTGCCTCGCATACATGAAGCCCTGGGTTCGATTCCTCAGCACCACATACACAGAAAAGGCCAGAAGTGGCGCTGTGGCTCAAGTGGCAGAGTGCTAGCCTGGATCAAAAAGAAGCCAGGGACAGCGCTCAGGCCCTGAGTCCAAGCTGGCACGAAAACAGGCGAAACCAACAAACACATGGAAAACAGAAAGCACCGAGGGCCAAGGCCGTGGCTCAGCCCCACTGTGCCTGCCAAGTGCAAGGCTCCGAGTTCAAAGCCCGGTGCTGGGACACAGGCAGAGAAGGGAGAGATGGCTGGTGGCCAGTGGCCACCGCAGCTCAGGACACCTTTGGCCCCTCTCCTCGGCCCCACCGGCGAGTCCCACGGCTGGGGGGCTGGTGCTGAAACCCGGCTCAGCCCGCAGACTCCCAGAGCATGAGCGTGCACGCGCACATGCATGCACACATGCACACGCACGCACACACACACATTTCCAGGGATAATGGTCAGAATTCCAACGGATTAATTCAAGCTCAACAGACCCCCCCCCCGTCATAGCCCAGACGGAACCCCCCACGTGACAGATGACGCAGTCAGCGCTTGATCCCTCCTCACCGTGGCGCGGCCTTTCCAGATTAGTCTGGCAGCCGAGGGTGGGGTGGACAAGAACAGGCAGACGGGAGCAGGTTGCTGCAACAGCCCTGCCGAAGCTACTCGCACCTGAGTCAATATGGCAGGAGGTCAGAGGTCAGAGGCTCTGCCTGGGAGAGGCGGGTGGGTCAGCGGAGGGAGGGAGCCAGCCGGGCAGCAGGGGCGGTGGGGTGGGGGTGGGGGGTGGGGGGAGGAACGGGCTCCCAGGGCCTTGCACTTCAGGCCCCTTCTCCTCCCTGCCTGGCTGTCTGGAAGCCCCCGGAGCTGTGGATGGATGGGGTCGGTGTGGCACTGAGCACAAGGGGCAGCTCTTGGAGCTGGGCGGCCAGGCGTAGGTGTGCACGTGACAGGAGAGACCCTCGGGGGGCGGGGGGGAGCTGGAGTGAGGGGGAGGGGAAAGGGGAGGGCTGAGCTGGGAAAGGGGAGGGGGCCGGGCCAGGGCGGATGGGGAGACGGGACACCCATGCACGTTGTGAGGAGCTGGCCGGCTGCGGTCTGGACCGCAGGGGTCTCAGGGGGTCAGGGGCGGCCTTGGCTCCGAGGGCAGCCTGGCCAGGCCTGCATCTGCCCGTAGGAAAGGAGGCAGGGCCTGGGGCCGGGGCTAGGCCTGGCTGCTGTGCAGGGCTGAGGGCCAGGCATTCTCTAGGATGGGCTGGAAGTGGCCTGGCGGCCTCCCCTCTCCCCACCTGCTGGAGGTCCCCAGCTGCCCACGGAGCCGTGAGCCGCGTGTGGAGGGAGGGCAGATG